>NW_023501168.1:0-138398 GCF_014066305.1 Letharia columbiana | reverse complement strand
ATATACGTTATTCACAAATAGAATAACCTTTTTATCTTCTATTAGAATTTTAAGATATTTTCTTTAAATTATAGATTATACTTTACGCTTTTTAACGCTTTAAGAATTTCGAAATTTAATCTTATAATTATTAAAACGTAGGAAATTTAAATATTACTTATTAAAGTTTACTTAATAGCTTTAATTAAAAAATAAGTATATATTATTTAATTTTAGAATAACTTTTTTATTTTCTATTAAAATTTTAGAGTTTTATTTTTAAGTTATAAAATGTAATTTATACTTCTTATTATCGAAAAAAAAATAGAATTTAATCTTATAAATATTTAAAGATAAGAAATGTAAATATTATCTATTAAAAGTTCGCTTATTAAATTTACTCGATAGTCGATAGCTTTAATTAAAAAATAGATATATATTATTTAATTTTAGAATAACTTCTTTATTTTCTATGAAAATTTTAGATTTTTTTCTAAATTATAGAACGTAATATAAGCTTTTAGATAAAAAAGAATTTTTAAATTTAGTCTTATAAATGTTTTAAGATAAAGAATTCAAATATCTCTTATTAAAAATTTATATACGCTATTAAGAATACCCTTTAATATAAGCTTAAATAGTCGAGTAATAATAATTTTAATTAAATTCGAAGCTATTTCGCTTCGTTCTCGATTCGAATATCGTAAAATCGTAAAATCGTAAAATCGTAAAAATCGTAAAATTAATAAAATATGAAGATAAAAAATAAAAATAAAAATAAAAATAATTAAAATAAGAAAACTATAATATTTATTAAAATTAACTTTTTATTTATTAACTCTAAATTAATTTTAAGTTAATTAACTATTTAAAAACTTATTATTAATATAAATTCTCTTTTTTCTATTTGTTATTTTTTTAATTTTCTTTTTTAATTATAAAGCGTAGTTTAAGCTTTTAAATAAAAAAAGAGTTATTAAATTTAGTCTTATAAGTATTTAAAGATAAGAAATTTTAATATCGCTTATTAAAAACTTATTTACTCTATTTAGAATACTTTTTAATATAAGCTTAAATAGTCGAGTAGTAATAATTTTAATAAAATTTAAAACTATTCTATACTATTCTCGATCTAAATCTATTAATCTCCCTCGCTAAAAAATTATAAAATTCTAATAATTATAAAAAAAAAACTATAAAAATTATAAAATTCTATAAATTATAAAAATAAAAATAATTATTAGTATATATAAAAGAATAAGATAGAGCTAAATTAGAAATTCTTGAATTTATATATATAGTTAATTATAAATTCGTTAGATCTACGCTTTTTGATTAGATATCGAGGGTAAACAAATTAGCGTCCGTAATTATTAAAAAAATAGGTGTATATTATTAACATATAGAATAACTTTTTTATTTTCTATTAACTTTTTGAGATTTTTTTTGAATTGTAGAACAAAGTCTGGGCTTTCAGATAAAAAAAGAATTTCTAAATTTAGTCTTATAATTATTAAAGCGCAAGGGATTCAAATATCGCTTACCAAAGTTCGCTCACTAAAGATCGCTCTGTCATAGTACGTTAAGGCCTTATCTCGGCTTAGGGCTAGGGCTACCTAGCGTAGACTTAATACTATATATATCTACTCTATAAATATATTATATATCAAATTATAATATAGTTATATTATTTTCTATTACGCTTATCTATTTACTCGATAGCCTTAATTAAAAAAAAAATTTAAATTTAATTTATAGGCCTTTACTCGTTATTATTATAAAAAAAATACTATAAAAATACTATAATAGATATTAAAATTATCTTCTTATTAATTAAATCTATATTATAAATATAATAGTAACGAAGAGATAGAAGATAGCGCTATTATAGCGCCTTAATAGATAGTACTTTCTAGTAGATTTCTTTATAGAATCTTATTATCTTATATTTAACTTATAAATCTATAATAATAATAGTAATTAATTTCTTACTACTAGAATAATAATAGTAATATCGAATTACTATATAGTAAGTATTATATAATTACTTACTACGTATTATACGCTCGACGTATTAATAGTTCTTACTATATTAAAGATTTAGTTAGATTCTTAAAATCTTAATTCTTCCGCTATATTTCTTCTTATATCACGAGAATCTCGCTTTTTTCGACGTTATAAGAATCTTAAGAATCCTAATTCTTTAGAATCTCGCTTCTTTCGAATTACTCTCACTATATTATAAGAATCTTAAGAATTCTAATTCTTTAATACGAGAATCTCGATTCTTTAGAATAAGAAAGTATACTATTATTAAGCTAACTTCGTTATTAATAAGAGATCTTATTAATATTAATTATTAAATTTATAAGTTTCTCGTAATAATAGATCGAGTTTATTATTACGAGATTTTCGAGTTTATCGAATACTCTATCGACTATATTATTTAGAATTATAATTATTAATTAAAATAGATATTAGAATTATCGAGGTATTTAAGAATATTATTAATTAAACTCTTTACTTTTCTATATAACTAATTTATAAATTAACTTATTTTTTAAATAGTAATTAAAGCTTTTAATAATTAAATATATAACTTTTAAAGTAAGTTTAAATTTATTTAATACTTTTAAAGTCGTAATCTATTCTTTATAAATTCTATATCTTATATCTTACTAGTAGATATATCTTTAAATTTATCTAGTATAAGCTTAAATTTTATTAAAGATATTAATTAAACTATTAGAGTAATTTTAATAGAGAAGATAATTTATAAAGATTTAATTAATCTCGCTATAGTAGAAAACTAGTTATAATAGAATATTAATTTTTTATAATTATAATAAATAGCGTTATAAGAATCATTATATAATATTTCTAATTAATTAGATTTATAAGAATTCATCTATAATATCGAAAAGTAGTCTATTAAATTTAAGTTGCAGATTTCGCTTAAATAGCTATTAGCTAACCCTAAGCTCTTTAAGTAATTTTATATTTTTATATAAAATACTTTTATAGAATTTAGGCTATTTCTAGATAGATTTATTATAATTTAGTAATAATAACTAGATTTTAATAAGAGATAGCTAGATTTTAATCTAAGAGATAATTTATATAATAAGATTAAATTCTATTTTCTAGTCTAGTTTAGTAATAGTAGTAGTATTATAATATTAAATTAAATCTATATTATAGCTATTAATCTCTTTCTCTTTTTAATCTCTTATATTAAAGCTATAGATTTTCGATATAAAGTCTATAATTATCGTCTACTAATCTAATATTATCTTCTTCTAATATATATCTAGATATATTAATCTATAGATATAAACGTTATATTATTACCCTAATCGATACTTATATTTATACTTCTAAGCTTCTATCTATATCGAGTAATCTAGTTTTATAATTATTATTTTATTAGCGTATATTAAATTATATTTAAATCTAATAAATCTCGAGTTTACTATTATGATAGCATAAGATCCTTAGAAATCTTTCTAAGAAAGACGTTTCTTGAGTGATAAAAAAGATAATCCTTCTTCTATAGAATCTGGTTGTCTAAATATATCTTAATATCAAGCCATGCTAAGCTATTAGCCACTAGCTTCTATCGAGTATATTTATTAAATATAATTTATAATATATGTTAATAGAAAGAAAGAAAGGTAGCGCTCTCGCTGTAAGTGCTTTAAGTAAAGAACAGCCTTTCTTTTATTAAAGAAACTTAGTTCTTTAAGTAAGTATAAACTTCTTTTCTTTTCGTAGTAAGGCAAAGAAAGTTAAAAGATCTTACTTTTATAGAGAAAAATCTAAAAAGATATTTTATTAAGTAAGAAGTTATATATTACGACGAGTAGTAGAAGTAGTAGAAGTTATAGAAAGATTCGATAGTAAAGTAGATAATAATGTAAACGAAGATAAAGTCGTGTTTTTTATAGAAATCGATACTATAGTTTAAATTATAGAAGCGAGTCTTTCTTAAAAAGTATAATTCTTCTTATAAGAACGGCCTCGCTTTCTAATAGAAGTATAAGTAGAAATAAATACAATAGTAGCTTGCTTTTTGATAGCGTTAGCTTTAGAAACTAGTAGAGTAAGTACTTTTATAACTAATGCTTGCGTAGTAGATAGCCTCTTTCCTTAACGATTATTTATAGAATTAGCAGCGATACGTATATCGTATTCTATTACGAGATTTTCTACTCTCGAGAGAGTATATAGTAGATATTAAGTATTATACTTTTTATTACTATCCTTTTAATATATTAGATACTTAAGATTCTTTCTAATTTCTTATCTATTATTTAGTTTCTCGATTTTAAATAATAGAAATCTAATAGTAAGATTTAAATCTATCTATTCTCCTTCTTTCTCTATTAGCTATAGCGAATATAGTATTTTATAATAAGAATCTTTAGCTTGATCTAATATAGGCTCTAATTAAGCTATAGATATTATAGAATAAATATATATAATATTTAAAAGATCTAATCGATAGATAAGATTTTCGATCTTCTCTTATATTTTAAATAATTTAACTTTCTAATTAAAAAGTTTAAGATTAATATCGAAAATAAAGTAGCTATAATATAGCCTTAAATAGACTAATAATCTCTCGCGAAGATTAATAGCTTTATAATTATTATAATAATAAATTTTTATTATAATATTAACGAAAGTAATAATATTATTAATCTCTTTTTATTTAATAAGATATAGTTAATTAAGATTCTCTAATAATAAGTCTATAAGTAGTCTTAATATATCTTATACTCGAAATTCGTAAGCGATTTTATTTAATATAAATCTCGTTAATATAATTAAGTTATTAAGATATATTTAAAGAAATAAAAGTATATTTAACTAGTTATTCGTATTAATAGTAAGATAAAATCGTAGAGTAATCTCGATAGTCTAATTCGTTTTTTCTAATTATTTATCTATCTAAGAATAATAAGTAGTTAAAGTTACTATAGTAATTTCGAGCTTCTCGAAAATAGTTTTCTAGAAAATATTTATAAACTTAATATTATAATCGCTAATTACGATAATAAAAATATTTTAATTATAAGATATTAGAGTAATAAGTAAAGTATTTATCTAATAAGCGGTAGTCTATTTATTAAATTCTAATATAAGAAGTTTTTTTTAAAGAATTTATATATTATAATAAGAAGTATATTCTTATCTTTTTAGAAAGAAAGTATAATAATAAAATCTATTATTATAATATAAAATAAAATTAATAATATAGAAATTAAATTAAGCTCGCTATAAGTAGAATATCGTTTAATTTAATTAAGTTAATACTTCGAGTAATAGTTTAAATAAGTTTAAAGATACTTTAATAAGTTTTTAATATAAATTAATAGCGAGATTCTAATATAAGTAATATAAAAATCGATATAGAAACTCTAATTATATATTAGTTAAAAAAAATTACTATATAAACTTAGAGATATAGAGTTATTATTTATTAATATAATTAAGTATAATATTATAAATACTTTACGATTATTATATTTTTAAAAGTAGAGTTTTTTTAAAAGATTAGGCTCGGGCTACTTAAGTAAGTTAAGAATCTTAATCTATTAAGAATTCTTACTATACGCCTTAATAAGGCGTTTCTTAAAGTTATTACTTATTTCTATTAAGATTATATAATAGATTAGAATTTCTTCGAGTAATATTATTCGTTTATTTAATTCTAGAATACTCTTATAAAGACTTTCTAGTATTATTTACTTCTCTTCGAAATTTATATTTATTTAAAGTCTAAATAATACGTTAAGAATAATATTTACTTTATTAGTCTTATAATATATAGTAAGATTAAATTCTAATAAGTATTAAAAAGTATAAATTAATTAAAGATTTAGTTTATTAGTAGATAATATAAAAAGTATAGTTTATTAAGTAATCTAAATTATAGTAGAGTATATTGAAATTCGGATCACGTAACTCTTAGCGTCTTAGCGGTTACGTAACTACGTCACGTAACACGCCTTAGCGCGCCTATATTAAGTCGCTCTTTTCTTTTATAGAACTTAATAATTAATATAACTAAGTATTTTATCTTTATATTTTAATAGATTATAAATTCGAGCTATACTCGATAACTATTTTAATAATAATATAATTTACCGCTATAATTACGATTATTTTTAGATATTTATATCTATTATAATAAAGATAATTATAATTATAAAAGACTTTATTAATCTTCTAATTATAAGAAATTTCTATTTTAAAATAATTATTCTAAGTCTAAATAGCTATAATTCGTCTATAATTCGAAGACTAGAAACTATTATTTAGATACTCTCGCTTTTTATTTAAAATAATATAAAGCGAGCTAAGATATATTATATCTAGTTAAAATTATTAAAGCCGCTATATAACTAATTAAATTATATTATTATTAAGATTTCTAAAATATTACTAACTTTTCTATATAAGATACGCTAAATAAAGAAATAATACGCTCTTATTTATATATTATAAATATTAAAGAATTAAATAGCGAGTATTTAGACTTTATATCTATTTAATTATAAAATATTTATAATAAAGATTAAAAATTAACTATTTTAGCTATCGCTAGAAGAAGTATAATTTAAAAGAAAATAATTTTAGCTTCGACGTTAATTATATAGTTTTTAATTATCGTTAATAGAGATATATTAATTAAAAAAGTAAGAATCTTAATCTCGAAAGCGAAAGGGAAAAGAAACCTCTATTATTATAAAGAAGTTTTAATATAAATATTTATTTTAGAAATAAAATACCTCGATAGTAAGTAAATAATCTTATAATCGATCTCGATCTCGATTTTAAACTTTAGTTAAGTTAATCTTAGAGCTTTTAGCTATTAAGATAACTAGTATAATTTTAATAATATAATATTATATCTATATATAAGAGATAGATCTCTATTATTATAATATTTTTAAATTATTTTAATATTTTTAATATTTATTAATTATTTAACTTCTCGATAGAATATTATTTATTATTTCGAGTATTAATAGATAATAAATCTTTATAAATAAAGATCTAAGTTATATCGAGCTAATTTTAAAGCTTAATAAGACTTTTCTTATATATTTAAATCTTTAATATATTATAAGAAATATTTTAATAGTAAGAGTAAGTATATATTAAACTTTTTTATTAATTTTAATTTAATATTAAAGTAATTTACTTCTAAGTCTTTATTAAACTCGATATTTAATAAAGATCTCTTTAATTTTTAAGCGCGCTTAATTTCGTCGATATCGCTTATCTTAATTATTTTTTTAAACTCTATTAATATATAAGCTTTATTCTTAAATTTAGACTTTAATAGAGTAAGCTTATTTAGCTTATCTAGTTTATTCTCTAATAAAGAGAGCTTATCGAGCCTCTAAGTATTATATTTTTTAAGAAATTTAAAATTTTAATCTTTTTAAGCTATCTCGATAATATTAATAAATTTAAAAATATTTTTAATTATTAAATTTAAAAATAATAAATTAAGAATAAATTAAAATTATTTAGATTATAGCGTTATATTAAAAAAGATTATATAAAGCTAATTATTAATATTATTATTATTAAAGCTTAAATTAATAATTAATTATAAATATAAAATTAAATCTATATTATACTAAAATCGCGCTATAAAAAAAATCTATATTTTAAAATTAAGAATAAAATTAACGCTAAAGAAGCTTAAGAGATTTTAAATAAATTTAAACCTCGAGATTTAAATATTCTTAATTTTATATTTAGAAAGATAAATAATATTACTCTTACGAGATATAATAATAATCTTTAATTCTACGTTAATAGATTTATAAAGATTCTAAATAAATTCGATAACTTATCCTCGAAGTTAAAGTTCGATAAGAATTAAAAGATTTATTACTTTTATTTAGGCTTAATTTTTTTATATAATTTATACTATAAATAATATAATTAAAATTATAATATTTTTAAAAATAATAATATTATAAAGTTTAATTTAAATTATATAATTATTCGATTTATTAATATTATAATTAATTCTATTAATTTAATTAATATTAAAATCTATATACTAATTACGCTAGTTAATAGATTCTTTATATATAATTTATAAAGTGTTATTATATTAATTATTATCGATAAAGCGATTAAATATAAAATTTAATAAGAGATTTATATTAATAATTTTTATATTTATACTTAGACTTATAAATATTATAATTATTATAAAAAGAATTAATATAATAATATCGAATATATTATTCTATATCTCGAATTTAAGAAATAAAATAATAATAATAGTAAGAGAGATTACGATAATCGCGAAGATCGCGATAGTTATAATAATAAAGATAATAATAAAAAAAGTAATAATAATAATTTCTCTAGCTTAGATAATAAAGATAAAAATAAAAATATTTAAAATAATAAGTTTATTATTAATCGTTAATTTAATAATATTAAGATTATCGTTATATATACTTAGCTAGTAATAATATATAGTTTTATAATATATATTAATTTTAATCTAGAGAATACTATATATCTTATTATTAATTCTTAATTTTTATAAAAATAAATCTATTATTTCTTTATTAAAAAGAGTTTAAAGACTATAGATTAAACTTCTTCGATATTTATAATTATTATATTATTATATTTATAATTTATTAATAATATTTATACTTAATATATTACTTATAACTTCTTAATCTTTTAAATCTTTATTTTATTAAAATTATATTATTTAATTAATAAAGTTAATAACTTAATTATAACTATTAGCTTTAAGCGTATTAAACTTAAATATAAAGATTTTAAAAATAAATAAATCTTATATATAAAAGATATTTAATATATTTCTAATAATAATAATAATTTAATTTTTTAAAAGTAACTTAAAGATTAAAACTATTCTTTTTAATTTATATTTAAAAATATTAAAATAAAAGAGTATAATATTATTTTTAGACGCTAGCGTAATTATCTTTATATATTAAATATATAAATAAAGACTCTTATATATTTAATAGTTATTAATAAAAATATTTTTATTTATAATAAATCTATTATATCTATATCTATATCTAAATCTAAATTCTTATTCTTATTTATTAATATTTTAGATTTTTAAATTAATAAAAAAATTTTATATATATAATACGCTTATTATAATTACTTAAAATATTAAAATCTTAAAAAATTAATTAAAATATATATCGAAATAAATTTATTTATTTTATTCTTTAGAAATATATATAAATTATATAATATTATTAATATAAAAATTAAATTATATAAGCGTTATATAATATTAAATTATTAAAAAAATAATCTAATTTATAGTAATCTTTAAAAGTTTTTCTCTATTTTTTATAATAATTATAAATAAATAGTAATTTTTCTAAACGATAAAACGCTTTATTTCGCTATATTTTTATTTTCTAATAAAAATAATCTTATAATTCTTATAGCGTTTAAGTCTTTTTTAAATTAAATTAAATATAAAAATTATATTTATATTAGATTTTATAGCGATTATAATTTCGAGTATAATAATTATAATATATATACTTTTTAATTTATTAAAGAAATTATTTAAAAAGATATTATATTTAATAATTTTTAAATAAATAATAAATTTAAATATTTTAATTAAATAATATAATATAAGATTAGCGCTATATTTAAAGAGAGTAAACTATTATAAAAGTATTAATTAAAATTCGCGTAGGCTTTTAATTATCTATATAATCTATAATTAATATTAAAAAGAGATATTATCTTTTATAAGATCTTTATAAATTATTTATCTAATATTTTATATCTTTAAATTATTAAATAAATTAATTTTTATTAAATATATTTATTAAATATTAGCTAGATTAAATATAAGAATTATATCTATAAGAGATACTTAGTTAATTATAAAATTAATTAATTTTATTATATATTAATATTAAATAGTAAAATTTAGATCTATTTAAATATAATATAAATTAATCTTTTTTTTAAATTTACTCTATTTAAGCTTAATCTCGCTAGAAAAAAAAAGATTAATAATTAAAATCTATTTAAAAATAGAAATAAGCGTTATATAATAAGCTAAAAAAGATTATATATAAGCTATTAATTATTTCTTTAATATTAATTTTAGAGAAGAGAGTCTTAAAAAGAATAAGATAGAAAATATTTATCGAAGTAGTAATTATCTTAACTAAAATCGTTAAAAAAAATTCATTACTATTATATAGATTTTCGTTAAAAAAAAATCTTTATAGATATTTTCGCCGTAGATATCGCTATAGATATCGTTATATATATATTTAAAAGAGATAGAGTTAGAATTACTTAAAACCTTAAGTAAAAATATACTTATAAAATTTATCTTAATAGCTTTATAAGTTCTAGTAAAGTCTATAACTAGATTTATAACTAATTAATAATCTCTTTTAAAATAATCTAAATAATATAAAATTCTTAAAGTTTATCGCGATTTTTTATTAGATTTACTCGCTTTTTTAATTAAAGCTAATACTTTTAAATTATTTAAATTTTAAATTTATTAAGAAATAATAATAAATAAATATCGAAAAATAAAATAGAAACTTATTATATAAAAAGAAGTTAATTTCCTTATAATTAATAATATTTAAATCTTAATAAATTTATTTTTAAATATATATATTTTAAATAATAAATAGATTTATAAATTTAAGTAAGGCTTTATAGAGAAGATTATATAATATAAAGCTTAATAAATAATTTATAATTTTAAATAATACGAAAATATAGATTTTAATAAGATTTTTATCTTTATAGTTAAGTTTATAAATTATAAAGCGATCTTTACTTTAACGATAATTCTTAATTAAAAATTAAAATAAATAAATATTAAAACTACTTTTCTTTATAATAATATAAAGAAAATTATTTATATAACGTAGTTTATAGGCTTTAAAATAAATAATAAATATAAGATATATAAGTTAAAGAAGGCGCTATATAATTTAAAGCAATTTTTAAAAATCTAATATAATATTTTCTTTATATATTTAAAAGAATTAGACTTTAAGTCTATTATAATTAATTTCTTAATCTTTATTAATAATATTATAATTATTATAATTTATATAAATAATATTTTTTTAATTAATTTCGATAAAGTAGAAATTTAGAGTATTAAAGATAAGCTTAATAGTTACTTCGAAATAATTAATTTAAAATTATATATTTATTATCTAGATATAACTATTATTAGAAATTATATTAATTATATTATTTAATTTAATTAGATAAAGTATATTAAAAGGTTTTTTATTAAGTATAGTATATAGAAATTTAAAGATATATCTATTTTTATAGATATCGAAAGATATTAGATATTCGAAGAGAACTTTTAAATCTTTTATATTAAGTATTAGTTAGTAATAAAGTTATTAATATATATAATATTTAATATAAGACTAGATATTATATTTATAATTTTAATAATATCTTAATATAGTTTAAATCTTAACGAAGTCTATTAAAAAGCGATTAAGCGAATCTTTCGCTATTTTAAATAAATTATTAATTATTAACTTATCTTTAGAGAAGATTTAAAATCTTTAAGTAATTATATTAACGTCAATTAAGCTAATAATTAAGATACTTATCGCTTTATATCTAGATATATATTTAATATCAATAATAAAGCTATTAATTAATTATTAAAGCGATAATCTATTATAATACTCTCGATTTATAAAATTAAATATATTAATTAAATATAAGCTATTAAAAAAGTAATTTAATTATATAATTTATTAAACTAGCTTAATTTTAGCGATAAATAAATATAAATAATAGTTATTTTTTATAATAATTAAGACGTTATAATACTAGCTAAAAATTCTTAATTTTATATCTATATTAAATATATTAATATTTAATATTACTATATATAAGAATAAGTTATTATTAAAAATATCGCTTTAGATTATATCTTTATCAATTAATAGATAATTAATAATTTTATTAAAATTCTTAATAAGAATAAATTTAAGAGATTTCGTTAATTTATTAAATTAAAATATCGTTTATAATTATAGTCTAATAGTCTTATTATAAAGAAGTTATCTATTTTAGAGAAGCTATTTTATTAATTTTTATATTATAAATAATCGACTTAAATCGCTCGCCGAGTCGCTATATTAGACTTAATACTTTATAAATTTACTATTTTATATTAAAATAATTATTTATTTAACGCTATTACCGCTATTATTATTAAAACTTCTAAAACTTTTTTAAAGAATTTATATCTATTTATTATTAATATCTTAAATATTATATCTTTAAATTATCGCTATTATAACTATTATTATTAAAAACTAATTATTTAAAATAACTCTTATAGAGACCTTATAGTCGACGATATATAGCTAGAGAGATTTCTTCTAATTATTCTATTCAGCTATTCTTATATATATTTTCCGATCTTAAATTAATCGATTTTTAATATATATTAAATAATCTAGAAATAAAATTTTCGAAAAACCGCTTTTTAATAAAAAGTGAAATTTCAGTTATATTTAAATGAGGGCAATAGTTTAATATAGTTATTTTTAGATTTCGACTTTTTACTTTATCTACTCTATTTTAGACGTTATAAACTTTAAATCTTATATTTTTTAATTTTATTTATAAGGGGGGGTAGAGGTATATAAGGGGTATACTTTTACGCTAGCTATTCGACACTAACTCACCTTAGCTACTTAATATTAATTTACTCTTACTACTCGACGCTAATCTTATCTTATCTACCCGATTTTAAACTCGTTAATATTAAACTTCGTATCTACTAAATTTCGCTTATAAAAGGATATATGCGAAGGGGAGTATTAAAATTTGAATTATATAATTCTTGGCGTCTTAGTAATTATATAACTACGTTATGTGATATACCTTAGTACGCTCGTATTAAGTCGCTCTTTTCTTTTATAGAACTCTATAGTTAATATAACTAAGTGTCCTACCTTCATATTTTAATAGAGTAATCGATATAAATTATTACTAATAATACTTCGAATATTTCGATTAAATATTTAATTTTATAAACTATCTAAACTATAGTAATAATCTTAAATTTTATAAAATAGTAATTATATTTCGTAGTATTAATTAATTTACTTAGAAATATTATCGCTTATATATCTTCTCTAATAGAAATAGAGATATTTTTTTTTATAATAAATTATAATAGCGAATCTCTATACTTTAAAAGTATCGATATTAATATATAATTTTCGCTTTTAATCGAAGTATATTAGAAAGAAGAGCGAGTGAAAAGTATCTTATAAATTCTAGAAGGTAGAAATTTTTTCTCGAGTCGATTTATAGTATAGCTATATAGAACTTCGCTTATATACGAGTTTAATAAATTACTTTTTAGAAGTAATAGTTAATTTAAGTTAATCTAAGAAAATAATAAATTTAGCTATTATTATTTAAGTAAGAGAAATCTTTTATTTTTATAATAGCTAAGCACGCTATATATAGCGAGAAATCGAGTTTCTTAGTTATTTTATTAAGTTAAGAAAGATCTTTAAATTATAAAAATTTAATAAAAATCGAAATATAATAATTATCTTAATTTTTTCTTCTATTATAGATATATTAAGAAAGTTAATACGCTGTTCTAATAGTATTATAAAGAGAATTTCTAGAAAGAATTTCGTAAAAATTAAAGAAGTATATTTCTCTTATAATAGCTAAAATAGCTATAAAAGATAAGATTTATATTTTTAAAAGATTCTATTAAAGATAATAATATTATTTATAAAAGTATATATAAAAGTATAAAGTAAACGTAGTAGAGTATTTATCTAACGTTATATATATAATAAAGATTTCTTATATTTTATAAATATTATATTAAATTCTTTCTAATCGCGATAGTTAATAATAGTAAATTTATATTTATTAGAAAGCTTTATACTAAATTAATGAAATTATATAACTTTATCTATAGTAGAAATATAGATATATTCTACTATTAATAGAATAATATCTAATTATAAGAGTAATAAATAATTATTATTCTCTATTATAGTATTAAATTCTCGAAGATTAATAATAATCCTTTCTTTATAATCTTATAATATATTTTATTAAATTATAAGATAAGATTAATTATAAGAAATAGATTATATAAAGAAGCGAAGCTTTCTTTATTATTATAACTTATCGAAAATAGTATTAATTACTTCTCGATCTTTATAATTAAAAAGATAAATCTTCGATAGCTTTACTTTAACGTCTAGCTTTAATAAAATTAATATTTATTATTCTTTAGAAATATCTATAATACTTTCTAAATTTATAAAGATATTTTTAAACTCTATTATAATAGAGCTAAAAGTATAATAAGCCTTATTCTTATTATAGATGATTACGCTATTTAAAAATATATATTTAAGATTAAGACCTATTATAATAATATAATTTATATTAATAAAATTATTTATAATTATAATAACGGTCGTTATCTCTAATTAATCTAAAGTATATTACTTATAAATTACTAAGTTTACTAATTTATAAGAAACTTAATAATATTTATTTATAGTATACTCTATTATAATATTTAATCTCGTATTTTTAGAAAATATAACTAATGCTTTTATAGAATTTCTTATTTATATAAAAGTTATAGTCGAATTTATAATATAAGTAAAGATATTATCTTCTCTTTTAAAGAAAGTTAAGAATTCGAATTTAAATAGATAATTTTAATTATTAGAGAGCGTCTTATAATATTTAATTAAAATATTTATTATATAATTAGATAGTAATATAAATATAGACTTTACTTTTATAACTCGCTTAATTTAAGAGTAAGATTTTATTATAGAATAAATAGAAATCTTGATATTCTAGTAATTATTTATAATAGTAGATTATAATTTAATATTTAATAAAAACTTATATAATATAAGAACGTTTATCTTAATTAATATATTAATTTTAAGATTATTTATAAAATAAATCTTTATTTATATCTTAGTAAGAGTAGCGTTTTTTATATTTTTTATATTTTTTAAAAAATATAGATCTATAAAAATATACTTTATAATATTAGTAATTTTATTATTATAGCCTTAAATCGATATAGAAGATATTTATTTTTAAATTTATTTCTCGAAATTAGATAAGAAAGCTAATAAAGTATAATTTTTAAGAATAATCGAGTATTTAGAATCTAAGTAAACTTTTATATTGAAAGAATTCGAATTTAGGCGAGTATCTATTTTAATATACTAGAAATTATAAAAAGTAGTTTTTTATTTATTTTTAGGCGGTTCTATTAAAATATGAAGGTAGGACACTTAGTTGTTTTTTTATAGAGTTCTATAAAAGGAAAGAGCGACTTAACACGGGCGCACTAAGGCGTGTCACGTGACGTAATCACGTGACCGCCAAGACGCCAAGAGTCACGTAATCCGAATTTTAATACTCCCCTTCATATATATCCTTTTATAAGCGAAATCCGATAAATACGAAGTTTAACGCTAACGGTGTTAAAACCGGGTAGATAAGATAAGACTAGCGCCGAGTAGTAAGAGTAAATTAATACCGGGTAGCCAAGGTAAGTTAGTGCCAAATAATTAGCGTGAAAATACACCCCCTATACCCATACCCCCCATGCGGACAAAACTAAAAAATATAAGATTTAAAGTTCGCGACGTTCAAAACAGGGTAGGTAAAGTAAAAAGTCGAAATTTGAAAACGGCTATATTAAACCATAGCCCACACCCAAATATAACTCAAATTCCACTTTTTATCAAAAAGCGGTTTTTCGGAAATTTTATTTCCAGACCATCTTATACGCATCAAAAATCGATCGATTCGAGGCCGAAGGATATTTATGGGGGTGACTGAAATAATTAAAAGAAATCCTTCTAGCTGTATATCGCCGGCTGTAAGGCTTCTATAGAGGCCGTTTTAGATAATTAATTCTTAGCAATAGTGGCTATAGTAATAGCAATTTGAAGATATAATATTTAAGATATTAGTAATAAATAGATATAGATCTCTTAAAAGAGTTTTAGAATTTTTAATATCGATAGCGATAATAGTATTAAAGAAATAGCTATTTCGATATAGAATAGCGAGTTTATAGAGTATTAAGTTTAATATAATAATTTAGCGAGCGACTTAGATCGATTACTTATAATATAAAAATTAATAAAATAGCTTTTCTAAAGTAAGCGACTCCTCTATAATAAGATTATAAATAATATTCTAATTTAATAAATTAATAAAATCTTTTAAATTTATTCTTATTAAGAGTCTTAATAAGATTATCGATTATCTATTAATTAATAGAGATATAATTTAAAGCGATATTTTTAATAATAACTTATTCTTATATATATTAATATTAAATATTAATATATTTAATATAGATATAAAATTAAGAGTTTTTAACTAGTATTATAACGCCTTAATTATTATAAAAGATAATTATTATTTACGCTTATTTATAACTAGAATTAAGCTAATTTAATAGATTATATAATTAAATTACTTTTTTAATAGTTTATATTTAATTAATATATTTAATTTTATAAATCGAAAGTATTATAATAGATTATCGCTTTAATAATTAATTAATAATCTTATTATTAATATTAAATATATATTTAGATATAAAGTAATAAGTATCTTAATTATTAGCTTAATCGACGTTAATATAATTACTTAAAGATTTTAGATCTTCTTTAAAGATAAGTTAATAATTAATAATTTATTTAAAATAGCGAAAGATTCGCTTAATCGCTTTTTAATAGGCTTTATTAAGATTTAAACTATATTAAGATATTATTAAGATCGCGAATATAATATCTAATTTTATATTAAGTATTATGTATATTAATAATCTTATTATTAACTAATACTCGATATGAAAAGCTTCGAAGATTTAAAAGTTCTCTTTAAATATCTAATATCTTTCGATATTTATAAGAGTAAATATATCTTTAAATTCTTATATACTATATTTAGTAAGAAACTTTTTAATATATTTTATCTAATTAAGTCGAATAATATAATTAATATAATTTTTAATAATAGTTATATCTAGATAATAGATATATAATCTTAAATTAATTATTTTAAAATAACTATTAAGCTTATTTTTAATACTTTAAATTTCTATTTTATTAAGATTAGCTAAGAGGATATTATCTATATAAATTATAATAATTATAATATTATTAATAAAAATTAAGAAATTAGCTATAATAGACTTAAAGCTTAATTTTTTTAAATATATAAAGAGAGTATTATATTAAATTCTTAAGGATTACTTTAAATTATATAGCGCTTTCTTTAGCTTATATATCTTATATTTATTATTAATTTTAAAGTTCGTAAACTATATTATATAGATAATTTCCTTTATATTATTATAGAGAAAAGCGATTTTAATATCTATTTATTTTAATTTTTAATTAAGGATTATCGCTAAAATAAAAATTACTTTATAGCTTATAAACTTAATTATAAAAACGAAAATCTTATTAAAATCTATATTTTCGCGCTATTTAAAATTATAAATTATTTATTAAGCTTTATATCGTATAATCTTTCTAATAAAGTCTCGCTTAAATTTATAAACTTATTTATTATTTAAAATATATATATTTAAAAGTAGATTTATTAAGATTTAAGTATTATTAATTATAAGAGAATTAACTTCTTTTTTTATAATAAATTTCTATTTTATTTTTCGATATTTATTTATTATTATTTCTTAATATATTTAAGATTTAAATAGCTTAAAAGCGTTAGCTTTAATTAAAAAGATAAGTAAATCTAGCGAAAGATCGCGATAAGTTTTAAAAACTTTATATCGCTTAAACTATTTTAAGAAAGATTATTAATTAATTATAGATCTAGTTATAAATCTTATTAAGACTTATAAAGCTATTAAGATAAATTTTATAAGCGTATTTTCACTTAGAATTTTAGATGATTTCGACTTTATCCTCTTTAAATATATCTATAAAGATATTTATAATAATATCTATAACGATATTTATAAAGATACTTATTACGAAGATATTTATAAAAATACTTTTTTAATAGAGATTTATATAATAATAATAAATTTTTTAACGACTTTAGCTAAGATAATTACTATTTCGATAAATATTTTCTATCTTATTCTTTTTAAAACTCTCTTCTCTAAAATTAATATTAAAAAAATAATTAATAACTCGTATATAATCTTTTATAGCGTATTTATATAGCGCTTATTTCTATTCTTAAATAGATTTTAATTATTAATCTCTCTTTTTTTAGTAAAATTAAGCTTAAATAGAGTAAGCTTAAAAAAAATTATTAAAAAAAATTATATTTAAATAAATCTAAATTTTATTATTTAATATTAATATATAATAAAATTAATTAACTTTATAATTAATTAAGCGCTCTTTATAGACGTAGTTCTTATATTTAATCTAATCGATATTTAATAAATATATTTAATAGAAATTAGTTTATTCGATAATTTAAAGATATAAAATATTAGATAAATAGTTTATAAAGGCTTTATAAGAGATAATATCTCTTCTTAATATCGATTATAGATTATATAGATAATTAGAAATCTACGTAAATTTTAATTAATATTTTTATAATAATTTACTCTCTTTAAATATAATATTAATCTTATATTATATCATTTAATCGAGATATTTAAATTTATTATTTATTTAAAATTTATTAAATATAATATCTTTTTAGATAATTTCTTTAATAAATCGAAAAGTATATATATTATAATTATTATATTCGAAATTATAATCGTTATAAAATCTAATATAAATATAATTTTTATATTTAATTTAATTTAGAAAAGACTTAAATATCGTAAGAATTATAAGATTATTCTTATTAGAAAATAAGAATATAATAAAATAAAGCGTTTTATCGTCTAGAAAGATTATTATTTATTTATAATTATTATAAGAAATAAAGAAAGATTTTTAAAGATTATTATAGATTAGATTATTCTTCTAATAATCTAATATTATATAACGCTTATATAATTTAACTTTTATATTAATAATACTATATAATTTATATATATTCTTAAAGAGTAAAATAGATAAATTTATTTCAATATATATTTTAATTAATTTCTTTAAATTCTAATATCTTAAATAATTATAATAAGCGTGCTATATATATAAGATTTTTTTATTAATTTAAAAATTTAAGATATTAGCGAATAAGAATAAAAATAAAAATTTAGATATAGATATAAATATAATAAATTTATTATAGATAGAGATATCTTTATTAATAATTATTAAATATATAAAAATCTTTATTTATATATTTAGCGTATAAAGATAATTACGCTAGCGTCTAAAAATAATACTATACTTTTTTATTTTAATATTCTTAAATATAAATTAAAGCGAATAATTTTAATTTTCGAGTTACCCTTAAAAAATTAGATTAAAATTACTATTAAAGATATATTAGATATCTTTTATATATAGAGTTCGTTTACTTTTAAAATACTTATATTTAAGCTTAATATACTCGAAGTCGATAATTATAATTAAGTTATTAACTTTATTAATTAGATAATATAATTTAAATAAAATAAAGATTTAAAAAGTTAAGAAGTTATAGATAATATATTAAGTATAAATATTATTAATAAATTATAAATATAATAATATAATAATTATAAATATCGAAAAAGTTTAAATTATAGTCTTTAAACCCTTTTTAATAAAAAAATAATAGATTTAATTTTATAAGAATTAAGAATTAATAATAAGATATATAATATTCTCTAAATTAGAGTTAATATATATTATAAAATTATATATTATTATTAGCTAAGTATATATAATAATAATCTTAATATTATTAGATTAATAATTAATAATAGACTTATTATTTTAGATATTTTTATTTTTATTATTCGAGCTAGAGAAATTATTATTATTATTATTTTTATTATTATAATTATTATAATTATCGCGATCTTCGCGATTATTATAATCTCCTCTATTATTATTATTATTTTATTTTTTAAATTCGAGATATAGAATAATATATTTAATATTATTATATTAATTCTTTTTATAATAATTATAATATTTATACTTTAAGTCTAAGTATAAATACGAAAATTATTAATATAAGCTTCTTATTAAATTTTATATTTAATAATTTCGTCGGCGATAATTAATATAATAACGCTTTATAAGTTATATATAAAGAATTTATTAATTAATATAATTAATATATAGATTTTAATATTAATTAAATTAATAGAATTAATTATAATATTAATAAATTAAATAATCGCGTAATTTAGATCGAATTTTACGATATTATTATTTTTAAAAATATTATAATTTTAATTATATTATTTATAATATAAATTATATAGAAAATCTAAGTTTAAATAAAAGCGATAAATTTTTTAATTCTTATCGAACTTCTATTAAAAGTAGAATACTAGATATGTTAGAATAATTGAAAGACTAATTATTAATTTATGAGATGTACGGATATTTATATATATAAAATAGGTGGCTAATAGTGGCTAGTAATTACTAGCCCTAATAATACGCGATATATATGCGATAGCCGAAGGGGCTAATATTATAACACTCCCCGATAGCCTTAGAAGCTAGATTCCCTAAACCCCAGCACACCGTATCCCATATGTATCAATTTTCAAATCCACGCTTTATATTCGGAATTGATTATTTACCCGGCCTCGTTAACCTATAAAAAACCCCGATAGAGAAAATAGAAAGAGTGCCGAGGGCTTTTAAATACCCGTTTCGGGACCTCGGAATAATATAAGAGTTTTTGATGTTTTGCCCGTATTGTTTCGGGACTGATATTTTGCCCGTATTGCTTCGGGACTTCGGAATGATTGTTTTGCCCGTATTGCTTCGGGACCTCGGAATAATGTGAGGGTTTTTGATGTTTTTCCCGTATTGTTTCGAGACCTCGGAATAATGTGAGGGTTTTTGATTGATTCGGGTCCTCGTATGGTATAAGGGTTTTTTATCCGTATTGATTTCGGGACCTCGAATGAAATAAGGATTTTAGTTCGACATTTTTTATATAGGGATTAAATAGCGACAGCCCTCTCGTCGGTGGGTACGAGCCAAAAAAATGGACTATCGCCATGAGGTATATCTATTTATGAACGATCACCGAAGACTTAGTTTGATATCCATATTAGAAAGTGCAAGGATATTCGATACTATTCTACCCGCTTCCGGGCTCATAACCTATTAAAAGTAGGATATTAGATATGTTAGAAATTGATTATAACTGAAAGACTAATTATTGATTTATGAGATATACGGATATTTATATATATAAAATAGGTGGCTAATAATGGCTGGTAATTACTAGCCCTAGTAATACGCGATATGTTATGCGATAGCCGAAGGGGCTAATATTATAACAACTTTAGCTTTAAGAATAAGTTATCGAATTTATTTAAAATCTTTATAAATCTATTAATATAGAATTAAGAGTTATTATTATATTTTATAAGAGTAATATTATTTATCTTTCTAAATATAAAATTAAGAATACTTAAGTTTTAAGATTTAAACTTATTTAAAATCTTTTAAATTTCTTTAATATTAATTTTATTCTTAATTTTAAAATATAAGTTCTTTTTATAGCGCGATTTTAATATAGTATAGATTTAATTTTATATCTATAACTAGCTATTAATTTAAACTTTAATAATAATAATATTAATAATTAATTTTATATAATTTTTTTCGATATAGCGCTATAATCTAAATAGCTTTAATTTATTCTTAAATTATTATTTTTAAATTTAATAATTAAAGATATTTTTAAATTTATTAATATTATCGAGATAATTTAAAAAAGTTAAGATTTTAGATTTCTTAAAAGATATAATATTTAGAGACTTAATAAGCTTTTCTTTATTAGAGAATAAGTTAGATAAATTAAATAAGCTCGCTTTATTAAAGTTTAAACTTAAAAATAGAATTTATATATTAATAAGACTTAAAGAAATAATTAAAATAAGCGATATTAACGAAATTAAGCGCGCTTAAAAATTAAAGAGATCTTTATTAAATATTAACTCTAATAAAGATTTAAAGATTAATTATTTTAATATTAAATTAAAATTAATAAGAGAGCTGTTGAAATTCGGATCACGTGACTCTTGGCGTCTTGGCGGTCACGTGATATGGTTACGTGATACGCCTTAGCGTATTTATATCTAGTCGCTCTTTTCTTTATAGTAACTCTATAGTTAATAACTAAGTATCTTATCTTATATTTCTATAGATTATAAGCCCGAGCTCTATCTGATAACTATTATATTATAACTTCTATTTATTTCTATAATTACGGCTACTCTTAGACTTTTAATATTTATCTTATAATATCTAAAGTCTATTATATAGAGGCAGTAGCAGCTATAGAGGTATTCTTTTAATCTTCTCGATAGAAGTATTTCTCTTTTTTAAAATAATTATAAATCTAAGCGAGTATAATTTATTAACAATATAAGGGGCTAAGAGCCGCTTTTATCTCTATCCTAAGCGAGCCGAGGTATATCGCCTCTAGTCGAAATATCGAACTCGCTAAATATATTAAGTATACGATTATATCGTTATACGATTAAGTTATATCGCTAAAACTTCTTTTAAATCTTATTAACTTTCGCTAAATTAGAATATTTAACTCTATTAAAAGTAAAATTATTTTATATTAATATTAACTTTAAAATTATATATTAATTATCGAATTAATAATTATTAATTAAAAGTAATTAAATACTAGTATTAATAGTTTAACTATAATCTAAAATATTTTAGAGCTAATATTACTATCTTCTAATATATCTATAAGTTTATTAAAATTAAAATAATAAGAATATCTTATTAATATTAGCTTCTAAGCCTTTAAAAGCCTCTTAAAAAAAAGACTAAAACTCTATTATCGAATTCTTTCTTTATAATCGCTTATATTTTATTATCGTAATTATAAAGTTAAAATAATCTTCGAAGTCTTATAATAGCAGCTAGCGACGTAGATATTCTAGATTTAAATCTCTAAATAAGTAATATAAAAAGAGTATTAATCTCTCTCTAAGAAGAAGATTTATATATTTATAATAACTATACTCTATATAATCCCGCTAGAAATTAGCTTTTATTTATAAATTATTTTTATTATTAAATATCTTTTATTTTAATTATATCGCTTATATCTATTATAGCTTTATATATAAATATTTCTTATTTTTTATATAAAAACTCGAAGCTTAAAGGCGATAGTTAGCTAGTATCAATAAGATCTTTAAAAACTTTAACGATAATTAGAATATTTATTTTATTTTCGCTATTTTATTAAATAATAATTTTATTAATTTTAAATTCGAAGTTAACGAAGATATTTTTAATTCTTTAAACGATATTAAGCTATTTAATCTTTATATTAAGAAGTCTATTATACCCACTTTAAAGTTATTCTTAGAATCTTTTTTTAAATTTATTATCTTATCTAAAATAGTAGCTAAATTATTATTATTATTACTATTATCGCTCTCTCTATTAATATTCTATATATTTTTATTTAAATTATCTTCTAATAATAATAAATTTAAATAATTAATTATAGCGCTCTATAGTTAAGATTTAATCTTAATCTAGCGAGAATAGTTTTCTTCTAATTTTTATCGCTATTCTAGAATCTAATATAAGATATATTAAATAAAGATAAGATATTAAGAGCTAGTTAATACTTAATAATCTTTTATTCTTTATTAAAATTACGAAGCTTAAGACTTATATAATTATTTTCTAACGTTTTAAATATAATAATTATTAACTTATCGAGATTAATTATAATAATAAGAATTCTTAGATAATATTAAACGCTATCGCTAAATATTATAAATCTAAAAGCTTTAGACTCTATATAAAGCTAATTTATTAACTACTTAATATTACTCTTATTTTTAAAAAAGGCGTTCGCTAATATAAAAAGAACTTTTATAAGATTATTATTAAAATCGCTAGTTTATATAAATTACTCGCTTTATTAAAACTCTTTCTAATTTAACTCTTTCTTATAAAACTCGAGAACTCTTTTAATATCTTTATAATAACTTATATCTAGACCTACAAGCTATATAATAATAAAATTATTAAATTTAATAAGATTATCTATACCGCGGTAAATAAAGAGATTTATCTACTATTATTTAAAGACGATAATATTACTATATACGCTATTTATAATAATAGCGATAAAAATAAAGATAAATAATTTATTAGATATTATAAAACCGGCGATTCGGAAATTAATCGCGAAACTTATTTTTTATATAAGATTATTAAATATAAATTTAGATATTCTCTCGCTAAATATTAAATTAAGTTTTCTTATCTAAAACTCGAAAAGTTTATATCGAATAAGAAAAAGAAGAAGAAGACTTAAATTATTATAATTAATTTTAATAATATAAAGAAAAGCCCTAGTATTAAGCGTAAGCGTATTAAAAAGATACTTTTTAATATTTTTACTTTAGAGGAGAATAAATATTTTAATATTAACTATACCTTTCTAAAAGAACTAAATTTAACTATATATTATATAAATTCTAGCCTCGATAATTTTAATATTTTCGATATAATTAATAATAAGAAAGTTATTAACTTAATAATTATTAATTTTAATTTAAAGTATAACTTAATAACTATTAACTTCGTTAATTTATATTCTTATATAATAATAAACTCTAACTACTCTCGCTATTCCTTTATTAATTATTTAATATTTATTATTTATAAAAAGATCTACTCTCGCTCTATTCGCGATATTAAGAGTAATTAAATTTAATCTTTTAATCGCGATATTATTAGCTTAAATTACTTCGTTTAAGATAAGCGTATAAATATTACTTTACTTAATATCTTATATATACTTAATATAGATATTAATCTTTTTTTTATTAATAAACTTATAAATTTTAATATTATAATCGTTTTTTATAAGACTAACTACGCTTTAATTAAAGATAATCTAAAGCTTATAAATACTTATAATTAAGATTTATTCTTTCTTAATCTCTAGAATAATTTAAATAATATTTTAATGATATATAATATTTCTTTAAATCTAATTTATTAACTCTAATATATTTATATAAATTATTTAAATTAGTAGAATCTAAATAGACTCCCCGCTATAGCGATAAATATAGATTTTACTAAGAATATCGCGAATAAGTATATTTACGAGTATTATATTATAAAGCGTTAAAAGACTATTTCTTATATTAATTCTATTATATTTAATATATAACTAAGCGAATTTATTTATAGCGATTTTATAGAATCTTTATTCTCTATTAATTTTAATAGTTATAAATACTTTATAATATTTAAAAATAATTTTATCTTTTATTTTAAAGTCTACTATATTCGCTATAAGAGTAAAATCTTCGCTATATTTTTATAATTTAAGACTTATCTTAAATTATATAATTATAAAATCTCTTATATTCGCCTTAATAATAGAAGTAAATATATATCTAAAGTTTTTCTTAATTATCTCGCTCTATCGAGTATTAAATAGAAATTTATTATCTTTAATAATCTCTAAATAAATAATACGACTAAGCGTTTTAAATAAACTCTACTATATAAGATATATTTTATTCTATTAAACTTTAATCTTAATAAATTCTTTTAATCTAAAATCGTTATTATTGCTAATTATCTAACGATATAATCGCCTAATATTAAAATTATTATAATTTCTTTTAAAACCTTCTATTAATAAAAGTTTATTCTTTCCTACTTATATATAATTAATTTTATCACTTATACGATAAAACGAATTTAGAAAAAACTTATAAATCGAAGTAAAAAGTATATATTATTAGAATATAAAGGGGAGTATATTTTTTAGCTATATAATCTTACTAAGAAGATAATTATTCGTATTAATAGCGTATACTTTATAGAAAAACGACCTCTAATTATAAACCTGAAAGAAGAAATTAAGATTTATAAGCTTTTAAATAAATAATAATATCTAATAATACTAGTATTCGCTATAGAAAAGATATTAAATAAATAATATATTATTAATATTTTAAAAGATATTAAATCTAAAAATATTATATCTATAATTAAAATAGCTATTAAATCTTTAATAGCTTTAAAACCTTTAATATCTATAAGATTAAGATTAAATTTCCCCTAGTTAGCTAATAAGAAAGTGCCTTCGCGGAGATCTATATAAGAGTCTTTAATATAATAAATCTAATTAACTACGCGAGAGCCCTTAATTTAAATACTCTTAATATAAATTACTCGATTAAATACTATATCTATACCTATATTAATAATTTAATCTACGCTATTTATATAGGAAATTTTCTTAAATTTAGATTTATTATTCTTAGATTTAGATTTAACTATTATCGAAGTTATATAAGTTATCCGCGAAGATCGTAAATTAAGCGCTATTTAAAGAGTACTATATAATTATTTAAATCTTATAATTTTAAATCTACGAGATCTATCCCCTAATCCTCTTTTAAAAGCCTTTATAATATTCGCTCTATTTATAAACTATATTAATAAATTAAATATTTTTAAGTTTATTATTTACGAGTAGGCTATATCTAACTAGCTATTTTAAATAAATTAAAAACTTTTTATAAAGAATAAGTATAAATCTCTTATAAATAATAATACTTAATATCTTATTTAGACGTTTCTTAAAGCTTATATCTTAAGAGATAGATAAATTTATATCTTAAAACGAAGTTTTAATAAAAAAATTATTTATTATAAGATACGCTAGATTATTTAAGAATTTAAATAATAGAAAAGCTATAATTATTATAATACTTTCGCATTAATAATAAAGTCTATAAATTATAAGATAATCTTCGCGTTTATAATTACTTTAGATTAAGATCTAAAGTAAATAGATATTAAAACTATCTTTCTATATAATAATATAAAAAAAAAAATTTATATATATTAATTTAATAGCTTTAATAAAAACGATATTAAGATTTATAAATTAAATAAAATACTTTATAATTTAAAGTAATCTTCTTAAATCTAATATTAATATTTTTTAAAATATATAAAGAAATTAAATTTTCTCTCTATTAAATTAGATAATAGCGTATTTATAGACTCTAAAGAGAATATTATTATAGCACTTTATATCGATAATATCTTAATTATTAATCTTAATAAAATCGAGATTTAATAAATTAAAAAGAGACTTAACGCGAAGTTTTATATATTAAATTTAGAATTATATATTTACTATTTAAATATAACTATTAAGAGAAATTATTATAGCGATATTCTTCGTCTAGAATAAGAGACTTATATTACTTAATTCTTAAATTATTTTAATTATTAAAATCTTACCCCGATATCGATATCTTTTAAAATTAATTATAAATTAACTTTTATCGAAGAAAATTATATCGTCTTAAAGAAATTATAAAAGAACTATTAATTCGCGGTAAGATCTCTTATATATACTATACTTAATACTTATTCTAATATTATCTATACGATATTATTAATAAATCGCTATTTAGTTAACTCGACTCTAGCGTATTAAAATATAATTATTTAAATCTTTTAATATCTAAGAGGTATAATATACTATAAATTTATATATAAAGACTCTCTTTAAGAGCTTATTAATTATATTAATTCTAATTAAACTAATAATATAACTTAAAGATTTATATTTAATTATCTTTTTAATATAGAAAGTAACGCGATTAATTAATTATCTAAGCGTTAAATTATTATAATATTATTTATTTATAAAATAGAGTATATTAATTAGATATAAATTATTAAAAAAGTAATTTAGCTAAAAAATCTATTTAATTAACTTCTTCGCCTCGACGATATAGACTTTAAAACTATTATTATTTTCGATAATAAACGCTTAGTTTTATGCTTATATTAAATATATTAATATTATTTATTATTTCGTACGAGAAAAGATTAATAATAATATTATAGATATACGATATATTCTTATTAATAAATAAATAGCTAATAAGCTTATTAAGGCTCTTTATCTAAATAAATTTATTACTTTTCGAGACGCCTTTAGAGTAAAAGCTATATCTACTTACCCCCTCGATAACTATTAATCTTACTACTATCTTAGTATAATCTTATTTTATAGAGAAGCCACCTAGATTTAGAGGAGCCGCCTACTATCGACTACTTTAGAGAAGTTATTTTATTAATCCCCGTATTATAGATAATCTACCCGAGCCGCTCGTCAAGCTATTATATTAGATTTAATACTCTATAAACTCGCCGTTTTATATCGAAATAGCTGTTTCTTTAGCGCTATAGCCACTATCGCTATTAAACCTTTAAGGCTCTTTTAAAAAGACTTATATCTATTTATTATTAATATCTTAAATATTATACTTTTAAATTGCCGCTATTATAGCCACTATTATTAAGAATTAATTATCTAAAACGACCTTCGTAGAAGTCTTATAGCCGGCGATATATAGCTAGAAGAATTTCTTCTAATTATTTTAATCACCCTTACAAATATCCTCCGACCTCGAATTAATCGATTTTTGATGTACACCAGATGGCCTGAAAATAAAATTTTCGAAAAACCGCTTTTTGACAAAAAGTGGAATTTAGGTCGAATTTTGATAGGGGACTAGTCTGACATAGTTATTTTTAGATTTCGACTTTTCACTTTACCTACCCTATTTTAGATGTCGCGAATATTAAATCTCGCGTTTTTTAATTTCGTCTATATAAGAGGGGGTAGGGGTGTAAAGGGTGTGGAAGATATGTTCTCACGCTAGCTACCCGGTATTAACTCACCTTAGCTATTCGGTTTTAGACCCCGTTAGCATCGAACTTCGTATCCACTAGGTTTCGCTTATAAGAGGATACGTGCGAAGGGGAGTATTGAAATTCGGATCACGTAACTCTTGGCGTCTTGGCGGTCACGTGATATGGTCACGTGATACGCCTTAGCGTGTCCGTATCTAGTCGCTCTTTCCTCTATAGTAACTCCACAGTTAACAACTAAGTGTCTTACCTCATATTTCCACAAGAGCTTAATATATACTTATTCTCGCTATTAAAATATTCTTTATAGTATATTAGAGATTTAAATATATAAGAAAAGTCTTATTAAGCTTTAAAATTAGCTCGATATAGCTTAAATCTTTATTTATAAAGATTTATTATTTATTAATATTTAAAATAATAAATAATATTCTATTAGAAAATTAAATAATTAATAAATATTAAAGATATTAAAATAATTTAAGAATATTATAATAATAAGAGTTTATCTCTTATATATAAATATAATATTATATTATTAAGATTATATTAACTATCTTAATAGTTAAAAGCTTTATTTACTTTCTTTAAAATTAACTTAATTAAAGTTTAAGACTAAAATTAATTATAAGATTATTTATTTATTATCGAAATATTTTATCTTTAAAATAAGTACTCGCGTCGAGATTTCTTTATAATAATAGAGATTTCTTTTCTCTTTCGCTTTTAAGATTAAGATTCTTATTCTTTTAATTAATATATCTCTATTAGCAATAATTAAGAATTATATAATTAATATTAAAGCTAAAAAAAAAAATTTAAATTATATTTCTTTTAATAATAATTAGAATAACTAGTTTTTAATCTTTATTATAAATATTTTATAATTAAATAAATATAAAGTCTAGATACTCGCTATTTAATTCTTTAATATTTATAATATATAAATAAGAGCGTATTATCTCTTTATTTAGCGTATTTTATATAAAGAAATTAATAATATTTTAGAGATCTTAATAATAATATAATTTAATTAATTATATAGCGATTTCGATAGTTTTAATTAGATATAATATATTTTAACTCGTTTTATATTATCTTAAATAAAAAGTAAAAGCGCTTAAATAATAGTTTTTAGTTTTTAAATTATAGATAAATTATAGCTATTTAAACTTAGAACGATTATTTTAAAATAGAAATTTCTTATATTAAGAAGATTAATAAAGTCTTCTATAATTATAATTATCTTTATTATAATAGATATAAATATTTAAAAATAATTATAATTATAGTAATAGATTATATTATTATTAAAATAATTATCGAGTATAATTTAAATTTATAATCTATTAAAATATAAAGATAAGACACTTAGTTATATTAATTATAGAGTTCTATAAAAGAAAAGAGCGACTTAATATAAGCGCGCTAAGGCGTATTATATAACGTAGTTACATAACCGCCAAGACGCTAAAAGTCACGTGATCCGAATTTTAACAGATTCTACGATAGTAGATTTAATAATTTTAAGAGTGAAAATTATTTTTATACCTTAGAGGAAATATACGATTAGGGTATGTCACGTGACTATATCATTAACTCGATATTTGTTATAACTTTCAATCAACTTTCAATTAACTTTTTATTAATATTAAATTTTCTATAATAGTAAATTATTCGATATTGAAAATGAATAGATGATTATTTAGTAATTCCCTTATTATATATTAAGGTTTAAACTAGTTCGGGTATCTCGCTTCGCTTATAATAGCCTATTCATCAACGTCACGTGATTTATTTTTGGATTTTTGGATTTTTCTCGAAATTTAATATATAAGTAAGATATATAGCCCTATAGGGCTGTGGGACTTAAAGAAATTTTCGAAAAATTTCATATATTACCGCTAGCCATTAATTCTCTACTAGTAATATATTAATGTATTACTTTATAGCGTAGTATTGAAATAATAATAAATCGATATCTCTTTTATATTCCATTGACTATCCATTAACTATCCATTAATAATAAATTTAGCTGAATCTGCTATAAATAGAAAATTTTATATGACTCTATTCGACATACGTTATATGAAACGTAAAATTTAAATGTATCCGGTGTGTAGTCCTTATTATACAAATCGTATTGTTATCGCTAATAGTTTATCTATTTTTTATTAATAGTAAATTCCCATATGTAGTAGCTTCCGTAAGGTAGTATAAAGTATAGAAACTACTTTCGTAGTATATTTGAGATTCTTAGAATTTTTATTCTTAATGTTATAATTTTAGTATTATTGCCTAAGATAATAGAATAACTTATTTCTAAATTTAAACTTCTTATAATATCGCTAGTAAGAGTATTTTAATAGCGGCGAGTCCATAAAGTTAATCTTTAATTTTATGCTTTTATAAGATTCGTGAAAACTAAAATAATTATTTTCTTACTTCTCGATATCTTTCTTATTATAGTTATTATAAAAGCTATTAAAATTCTTTAAATAACTTAAATCTTATTAAAGATCCTTAAATTTCTTTATTTTATTAATTAAGATTTAATAAACTCGCTACTTTTATAATTAAAAAGATTAAGTAATATTTTAGTAAGCTTTTTTAAGTTAGTATAGAGTATAACTAGACTAAAAAGACTAATAAGAATTATACGCGTTTTATTATTAATATTAATTTAGATTAATAGTAATTTAACGCTATATTAATAAAGCTAATAATATTTATTATATATTTCTATAAGAATAACTTTAATAAATAGAATTATTATTTTAATAAATTAATTTTTAGAATTAATTATAAGCTTAATAATTCTATTAATTAAAGAAAGTTAAAGATTACTATTATAGTCGATTTGAATTCTAGAAATGAAAGTTCGTAGATCGATTAGATATATCTCTTACTTAATTATATTAATTAAGATTACTTCTATAAAATAGATTTAATATATAAAAAGTATTATTTAAATTAGACTTCGTTATTTTTAAAGTTTTTATTTATTATTAATTCTTTCTTACGTCTATAGTTATAAGAAATTAATTTAGTATAATTTAAATAATAGATAAATCTATATTAAACTAGAACTCGATATTAAAATCGTTTTAAATAATATTAAGCTAATTATATTTATTATTAAATTTTATTATTTTAATAGTTTTAATAATAGTTATAGTATATTTATACAAGTAAAGGCCTATGAATTAAATTCATGGAGTTGGATTTTTCTAAGTTAAATCGAATTTTAGCCCTAGCCCTAAGTCAAATCGAACTCTGATCGCTTGCTGTGCGTTTTTGACCTACATACAGGCATATATGTGCGGAGAGAGGCGCGCTAAGGCCTAATTAGGAAGGTGTATTAAGTGTGAAGGATTGATCCGTAATAATTGCCTACAAAAAACAGAGAAAGAGTATCGAAATACCGGAAAGAAATGGAGACAACATGCTAATTAGTGGTGTGAATCCCACATTATCTCCTGCCGCAGTGAAATCTTTCGAATAATGAAATAGCTGTCAGAGCAAGACATCGGACGGTTTCAATTCGTCCAAATATGTATCGTCCGATGTTCCTCCTGCAGAGGCCCAATTGGCTGTGATCGTCGCAGTAGATCCTCCTCTTGTGACGTTATTGCAGTGATGTACCATATCAATGCAGTGGGGATGACAGGCCAAGTTGCAGTGGTGTTCTCCGCTTGCTGAGTGATGATTTGATATGGAACCGTGGAGAGCATATGACGTGGGATCTTGGAGAGCTGAGCCGTGTTCCTGACGATGGTGGCCTTGTTGCCGCTTGGTTTCTCCGCAGTGTTCTCCGCATTTGCCTGTTGTAGTTCCTCCTCTTACTCCTCAATGCAGTGGGGATGATAGGCCAAGTTGCAGTGGTGTTCTTCGCTTGCTGAGTGATGATTTGATGTGGAACGGCCAAGTTGCAGTGGTGTTCTCCGCTTGCTGAGTGATGATTTGATGTGGAACCGTGGAGAGCATATGACGTGGGATCTTGGAGAGCTGAGCCGTGTTCTTGACGATGGTGGCCTTGTTGCCGCTTGGTTTCTCCGCAGTGTTCTCCGCATTTGCCTGTTGTAGTTCCTCCTCTTACTCCTCAATGCAGTGGGGATGACAGGCCAAGTTACAGTGGTGTTCTCCGCTTGCTGAGTGATGATTTGATGTGGAATCGTGGAGAGCATATGACGTGGGATCTTGGAGAGCTGAGCCTGTTCTTGGTGCTGGGGGCCTTGTTGTCGCTTGGTTTCTCCGCAGTGTTCTCCGTATTCGCCTGCTGTAGTGACTTCTCTTGCACTGGCTGAGTGGATTGGTGTGAGACCGTGGAGAGTAGGCCTGTTGTGTCACTGCTGCTGATGGACGTATCCGTTCGGGCTCTTTTTGAGGGCCTTTCAACGCGTTTATGAGCAGTAGTAGGTAGCTGTTGGGCTCGCTTGCGGCCTCGATTGCCAGCAGTAGCGGATTCGCCGAGGGGTGGCCTGGGGGCGTCAGTAGGGGCTCTAAGAGGCGGGCAAAAGGGGTGTACGTGCCTGAAACGTTGAGTAACCTTTGGGCGAGGGGTACCGAAGACGATTGTGTTCATATTGATGGAATTGGTAGAATTGGTAGAATGGTGGAAGAAGAATGGTTACACAAACAGGTGGAAGGATTATTATCCGATCCCGGACGCGTCTGGTGTGACTACCATGACTACCATATTTGAATATCCATTTAATCCACCAATAGTAGGCCAAACTTCATTATTTTTACAGCGTTAGAAAGCGCACACTGAGCTCTATAATTTACGAAATTATGAAGAAATGGCATTCGTAGGGAGCTGGTTATTTCAGAGTGTAAAACTTCTACACACAAATTTTTGATGAGGGAGCTCGGGAGGGCTAGCGGGCTGACTCAGTCAGTCTAGCTAAAAGGCGTAATAACCCCGAATTTATGATTGGCTGCACATACAAATTCAAGGTTTTCTAGTTCAGCCCTACCTTATTCTATTATATATACTAATAGCTTATAATATCTTATAATATTATTAAATATATATCGTTTTTTAATAATATTAGTTATTTTTAATATTTTAATAAGTCTAAATCTCTTAAATAAAGCGATACTCTATTTTTTAACGTTATTATTCTAAATTAGTAAACGCTTATTATTATTAATAAGCTAATATATATATTACTCGAGTACTTCGCCTTAAAAATAGATTTATAAATTATTTTATAGTAGCTTTATACTCTTAACTTTTATAATATTTTTAATTCTATCGATAAAGATAATAATATTTTAAAAATAGTTTTCTTTTCTAGTATACTTTATATCTATTATTATATTAGAAGATTTACTATTATAGAAAGAATCGAAAAATTCGATATCGCTATTAAGAAAGTAAGGTTTATTATTTTTATTAATAATATTCTAATCTAGTATTTCTAGATTTTCTAGATTTTCTAGCGAATTTAATAAGTTAGAAGATTTTAGATTTAGATGATTTCTTATATAGCGATTAATAGTATTAATAATAATTACTTCTATATTAATAACTTAAGAGTTTACTTTAAATTCTTTATCTATTATTCTACTATTACTATAATAGCGAATAATCTTATTAATAGAGATATTTAAGATTTTTAGTAAATAATATTATAGATCGTCGAACTTAGTAATAAGTTAAGGATTATTATTTAGAGATCTAATAGGCGAGATATCTATAGCTTAATCTAAAGGGGTATATTTTTTTACTTCTAGAGTATTACTAGTAAATAGAAAATCGAAGAGATAATATTTCTAAGTTATAGATTTTTAAAAGAAATAAAATATTATTCTTAGAGTAGTATGGTCGATTACTTAATCTTCTAATTAAGTTTATTAAAAAAAAATTAAATAAAGAAAAATAAGATTATACTTATTAGTCTCTTAATAATAATAATATTAATCTAATAAATCTAAAGATATCTTTAATAAGATACTAGATAATTCTTTAAGTAGTTTTATTAATAAAAAAGCTTACTTAGTAATTAGAGATAATAAAATTTTATAGTTATTAGATCTAAATAACTATATTATAAGAAGCTAGCTTATCGAGTATATAGAAGTAGCGAAAGATAAAGAAGCGAAAGATAAAAAAGTATAAGAGTTCTTTACTTCTTCGGCGGAAGAAGTATAAGAATTACTTGCTTCTGATATTTAAAGAAATACGAGAATTCTTTACTTTAGATACGAAGAAGTATAAGAGTTCTCGACTTCGGATTAATCTAGTATTAGTGAAGGACTCTATTAATTTCTAGTAGTAAGCTATTATATAATGGTTGCTGCTATATAAATATTACTATCACTATTATAATAGCATAAGATTCTTAGAAATCTTTCTAAGAAAGATGTTTCTTAAGTGGTAAAAAAGATAATCCTTCTTCTATAGAATCTGGTTGACTAAATATATCTTAATATCAAGCCATACTAAGCTATTAGCCACTAGCTTCTATTAAGTATATCTATTAAGTATAATCCATAACATTTACTATTAAGATATCTAGGCGAAAATTTTATTTATAAAACTTATTCGATTTTATAATATCTAGATAATCTTAAAAATAATTAAGAAGAGCCTCGCTTTATATAAAACTTAAGTTAAAATAATATAACGCGAAGATAAGCTTTTACTCTTCCTTCTCAATCTTTTATATATTAATTTATTAAATATTAGTTAGTAAAGCTTAATTCAGATATAAATATCTACTCTTTATCTATAAATAATTAATATTAATAATAATATAGAAAAGAATAAGATAAGTAATAAGATAATTAAATATATCTTACTAATAATATCTATTATAAGATAGAAGCTTATAATTATTATAAGCTTCTCGTTAGATTATAGTTTTAAAAAAACTCTATTCTTTAACTTTAAAAGAACTCTATTCTTAATTATTTAAGTTTAAAAAAATTAGTAATAATACTTTTATAATTCTTTATTATTAGATTCCTCTAATTAATTTAATTATTCTTTTTAATTTATTTATAAATATAAATATTTCTAAGATTATTTACTTAATACTACGTTAACTATAATAGCATTATAATTATTCATAATTTTCTTAAATAATCTTTAAAGATTTTATCGATAAGCTTAATTAACTAAGATCTCGATATCTTCTTAGATTTTTCTTATTAAATCAAAATCGCTTTTTTTAATTAGATTTAGAATAGTCTTATAAAAGCTTATTATATTAATACGTAATATCGAATAATTTAATAATATAGATGAAATTAGAATTAGAAGTATATAAAATAGAGATAATAATCTTTTATAATATCGCTCGCGTAAAATTATAAAGAGCAAGTTAAGACGAGTTTAGTATCGATTATTATATTCATTAACGCGACGCTAATCTAATTAATTAATCTAATTATTCTCTTTAATTTACTTATAGATATAAGTATTTTTAGAATTATTTATCTAATACTACGCTAACTATAATAACGTTATAATTTTTTATAATTTTTTTAAATAATCTTTAAAGATTTTATCGATAAACTTGATTAGCTAAGCTTCTCGTATCTTCTTAAATTTTTCTCGCTAAACCAAAATCGCATTTTTTAACTTTCCTTATATTTACTTTACTTACATCGTATTTATATATTCTTTTATCTACTAATAATTACTAAAAAATCTAATATTATATATAATATATTTAAGCGCTAATAGAATCATTAATAAATAATCAAATTATTAAAAATATTTATTTCTCTAAAATATAAATAGTAGTAAGATTATATTAAACTCCTTTATAATTCTCTTAAAGTCGATATTATCAATATCTATATTCTTTCTTTATAGATATTTAAATTTTTTATCTAGTATAATAATACGAGTAAATCGATATAGATATATTTTATAGTTTTTATTTATCTTCTATATACTATTATATAGCGCTATTAATATATCGAGAATATTATTAAATAATATATTAATTAATATCTTCGATATAAAGACTTTAAATAACTTAAATTTCGAGTATTATTTATTTAATTTTATTATTATCTAATAGATTCTAGCGATAAATACTTTATCTATAGTAAATTTATCTTAAATAATTTATCTAAAATAGAAAATCGATCTTTTTAATCTTAGATTTTATTTATTCTTTCTTAACTAATAAGCTTTCGATCTAAGATAAATATATATATAATAAAATTAAAATAATCTTAGTCTCTTAGCTATTCTATAGTTTATCGCTATTATTAATTATTAATTCTTTCTAATACTTTTTCTTATTATAACTATAAAGCGTATTCTTCTTATTCGCGATAATATAAATATAAATAAATTTAATATCTAACTTCGATAGCTTATTAGTATCTATTAGCTTTATCTATTTTATTTTTTAAATTATTATATAGAACTAATAGAATTAATAAAAGAATAATATTCTTCTTAGATTTTAATACTTATATATTAAAACTCTTAATATATAAATAGAAGTATTAGAAGAAGTTAATAAAATATTTAATATTAAATAGTTAAGATACTTTTTCAATTAATATAGATAAATATTAAGTAGTTATCGTTTATTCTAAAGAAGCTTTTATATTTATATCTAGTCGCTCTTTTCTTTTATAGAACTCTTTAGTTAATATAACTAAGTATTCTATCTTATATTTTAATAGATTATAAGTCTAAGCTCTACTCGATAACTATTTTAATTATTTTATAATTTATCTACTATTTATTATAACTATAACTACTTTTAGCGTATTTATTATATTAATATTTATTAAATAATAATAGTTATAATCGCGGAAGAATCTCTTTTATTAATCTTTATAATATAGATATTTTTATTTTAAGATAATTATTCTAGCTAAATAATATATATTAAATACGCTTTTAATTAGAAGAATAAAGATAGCGAGTAAGGGGGATTATATCGAAATTATTAATATATTAATATATTATATTAATAATTTAGTATATAAACTCTCTTACCGCTTTTTATATAAGATAATTTAGGATAAGTTAAGATATATCGTATTTAATTATATAATATTAAAGTTATTATACGCCGTAATAGAATATTATATATCTATACTTTTTTATTATATAGTCGCTATAATCGCTAAAATATTATTAATTTCTCTATATTAAATAGAATACGCTAAAGATAAAAGATAATATATTCTTATTCTTATATTTCGCTATATTAAAAATTAATAATAAGCGATTAAACTTTAATATTTTATTATATAATTTTTATAATAAAGATTAAAACTTAATTTAAGATAACGGTATAACGCTAAAAAAGAAAATAATCTATATCTCGCGTATTAAGTATATTAATATATAAAGAGAAATTACTCTTTATCGCAGTAATCGAAAAATAATTATTCTCTATATTTATATAAATAAAGCGATCTTATAAAGAAGCTTTAATTAGTTTTAATAAGCGAGCGAAGCGAAATTATAAGTAATCTTATATTTAATCTTAATTAATTTTTTTAATAGAAGAGCTAATTAATAAAAGATATTATATTATAAATATAATAGAGAATAATTAAGATAATCGCGATAATAATATAAAAGATAAAATTTAATTAAATCCCCCCTTAAGTATAAAGAGTAATAATTTTTTATAAAGATTTTATATACTTATATTATATTTCCCCTTAATATCTATAAATTAAAGTCTATCTTTTTAAAGTATTATTAATTATATTATAGATTATAATATAAAATTTCTTTTTAAATAACGCTTTAAGTTATATTAAGCTAATTTTAGAGCTTAATAGAATTTTCTCTATACGCTTTAAATAATTATAAATATTTTAAATATAAATAATATCGATAGCGAGTATACTTTAATTTCTCGCGTTAATTCTATTATTATATCGAGTTAATTTATTTTTAAATTATTATTAAAGTTAATTTTAAATAAAGAGCTTTTTAAATTTAAAGCGAAGCTAGTTTTATTAATATTATTTATTTTATTTATTTTATTAAACCCTACTATATTATAAATCTTATTTTTAAATTTAAACTTTTATTAAAGCTTTTCTCTATTAAGCTTTAAAAATTAAATTAATTCTTTATAAATAGTATTATATCTAAATATATCGATATTAAGCTTTTAATTAATTTAAGTTAACTTTATTAAATTTCTATATTTAAAAACGCTTTTAATTATTATAAATAAAAGTGAGATATATAAGATTTCTTTATATTACTAGATCTCTAATATTATATTAAAATTAATATTATTTAATTAATCTCTTATTTAGCGATTATTATAAGAGTAATAATTAATTAGCGATTTATAAGAGATATTTTTAAAACTATTATTAATATAGATATTATAATATAAATTAAAATATATTATAAACTCTATATTATAATAAAAACTCGCTATAAAAATAATTCGCGCGATTTTATTAAAAGCTATATTAACGCTATAATTATTTAAAAGAACTTAAAAAAATATAAACCTCGTAAATTAGATATTCTTAGTTTTATTATTTAAAGACTAAAGTCTCTTATTTTTATCGCTTATAAAAATAAGCTATAAATCTATATTAATTAATTTATAAATCTATTATAAGAGATTAATAGCTTATCTAAGAAATATTCCTTTATTATTAATAAGAATTAAAAGATTTATTATTTTTATAAAAGTCTAGATATTTAATATATTTAATATCGTAAGATCTATAATTAAAATTATAACTCTTATAATAAAGATAAATCTTTTAAATTTATATTAGCGTATATTAGAATATAATAACTTAATATTATCTCTAATTTTATTATCTTTATTAAGTTCTTTAATACTTATATAATAACTATCTATATCGAAATAAATATTTATACTCTTATTTCTATAACGTCTATATTAATTAAATATTATATTTAAAATAATATTAATTCTAATAACTCTTATATCTAAATATAAATTTATAAGTATTATATTATTTATAATAAGAATTTTTATTTTATTAAGAAGTATCTCGAATAATTAAAGTATAAGCGCGCTTATAAAGAATTTAAAAATAGAGATTATAATAGTTATAATAATTAAGATAAAAGAGATAATTAAGAAAATAATAATATTAATATTAAATTTAAGTTTAAAAAGTTTAAAAAAGAGAAGAATTAATCTTTTAACGCTAAAGTAGTTATTATAATTATTTAATCTATAATAGCGCGCTATTTTATTACTTATATCGCTATTATATTTATTATTAATTTTTAAATCTTAAATAATAAAATCTATAAATCTTTTAAAATTAAATTCTTAAATAGAGTTTTTATTATTATACTTTTTATTATAATAATAATATTCTCTCTCTAACTTCGTAATTATATATATACTTAATATATTATTTATAATTTCTTAATTTTTAAAATCTTCTCTAGATTTTAAGAATCTTATTTTATTAATAAACTCGTTAATAATAGCTATATAGCTTTTAACTTTAATAATATTAATCTTAAATATAAAATAAAGAATATTAAGCGTATTTAAACTTTTAATAATATTTAATATATATCTAAATATAATTTTAATCTTATTTTTAAGAGATAATTAAAGAAGTAATAATACTCGCTTTCTTTTATTCTCGATAATCTTTTTATAAAAAAATAGTAGTTTTTCTTTAAATATATTTAAAATTGCTTTTATACGCTTAATATTTAAAAAGATACTTCTCTAGCCTTAATCGTTATTAATAAAGAAATTTTTACTTATAATAAGTTTTTTATTAAATTTATAAAGCTCTCTAATTAGTAAGAGTCTTAAATTTATAAAAAGATTTTATATATATAATATATTTATATAAATTATTTAGATACTTAGAATATTAAAAAGATAATTAAAATATATATTAAAATAAATCTTTTTAAATCTTCTCTCGATAATATTTATAAGCTATATTTTATAGTTAGTCTTAAAATAAAGTTTTATAAACGCTATATTATTTTTAGAAGATAAAAAAATAACTTAATTTATATCGATCTTTAGAGATTATTTAACGCTTTTTATAACGACTATATATTTATAATTATCTTTTTAAATAATTTTACTTTACGCTTTAATATCTATCTTCTATTAAATAAATCTAATAAGTTTATTTTTATTATATTTAAATTTTTTCTCGATAATATAAAATATAATAATTATTATTATACTTATCTTTACTCTAATTATAATATAAAATATTAGAATTATAAAATAAAAGTCTTTTATCTATTTAGAGAAATTATCTAAAAAGATATTATATTAAAAAATCTTTAAATAAATAATAAATTTAAATAATTAAGCGTTATTATTTAGTATAAAGCTAGCGTAATATTTAAGAAAAGCGATTTATTATAGAAGTATTAAATCGAGTTTATTTATATTAAAAATTATTTATATAATTATTAACTTATAATTAGACGAGATATTACTTCTTTTAAGATTTATATTAATTTTCTTTTTAATATTTCTTATCTATATATTATTAGATAAATAGACTTTTATTAAATTATATTTAAAGCTATTAATTAAAAAAAGTATTAAGATTATATAATTAAGAAATAACTTATAAACTATTAAGATTATTTTTATTATATACTCTTAAATAATAATAAAATTATTATTATTTTTAATATTAAGTAATTTAATAATATTTCTTTTAAGTTTATATTCTTTATTTTAAAAAAGAATATATATAATAATATTAAAATAATAGTCTATTATAACGATCGCCGGCTTATTAAAATTATTAATTATTTTAAGAATTTTTTTTTTCTTTATTTATAATTTTAAAGAAGAATCGCTAAAAGAGATAAGTAACTTTCGTTAAAGATAAAGTTAATAACTTATTTAATTTTATTTAAATTTTTAAAAGAGCTTAACTAATAGTTTTAGCTAATTTAAAATCTTTAGAAGAGTAATTATCTAATATATTTAGTAATAAAACTCTCTCTATAGCCTCTATAACGGCGCTTTTTAAATTTATTACTCGCTTTATAAGTAATTATAATTTAATCTTAGCGATAAGTCGCTTATTCGATATCTTAAGAGTATATAAAGAACTCTCTTTAGATCCTCTAGCGCTATTAATAAAAGCTTTCTCTTTTAAATTCTATAAATCTTAAATCTATAAGAAAACTATATCGAACTCTTATTATAAGATATATTAGAAAATTATTATAAGAAAAGAAGTTAACTCGCTTATTATTAATAGAATTTAAACTCTAATAAATCTTCTATTAAATATATATATTTTAAGAAATTAATAGATTTATAAGCTTAAGCGTAATCTTATAAAAGAGATTATATAATATAAAGCTCGCTAAATTATTCGCGATTTTAAATAATAAGAAGAAATTAACTTTAATAAAATCTTTATCTTTATTATTAAGTTTATAAATTATAAAGCGATCTTTATATTAATAACTATTTTAAATTAAAAGCTTAAATAAATAAATATTAAAATTATCTTTCTATATAACGATATTAAGAAGATAATTTATATTATTTAATCTACTAACTTTAAGATTAAAGATTAAAAAAATAAGATATATAAGCTTATTAAGATACTTTATGATTTAAAGTAATCCTCTAAAATTTAATATAATACTCTTATAATCTATTTAAAGAAATTAAATTTTAAATCTATTACTATTAATCTCTCTATATTTATTAATAATATTATTATTATCGCTATTTATATAAATAATATTCTACTCGCTAATCTCGATAAAATTAAAATATAAAATATTAAGAATAAACTTAATAAGAAGTTCGAAATAATTAATTTAAGATCTTATATCTATTATCTTAATATAATAATTATTAAAAATTATATTAATCGAATTCTACGTCTTAATTAAAAAGGCTATATTAAGAAATTTCTAAAGAAATATAATATATTAAGCTTTACGCTATCGCTTACTTCTATTAATAATAATAAATTTTATATCGCTAAAGATAATTTTATCTCTATTAATTAATCTCGCTATATCTATTAATTAATTATAAAATTACTTATATATATAATATTAAATATTTAATTTAATATTATATTCGCTATTTTAATAATCTCTAGATATATCTTAAATCTCGATAAATCTTATTAAAAGGCTATTAAGCGTATCTTTTAATATCTAAATAATATTAAAAACTAATAATTAATATTTAAGAAAGATCTAAAATTACTTACTAGCTATATAAACGCGAATTAAATAAGTAATTAGAATACTCGATATTTTATCTCTAATTATATCTTTAATATAAATAATATTATTATTAATTAATTATCGAAATAATAATCTATTATAACGCTATTCTCTTATAAGATTAAATATATTAATTAGATATAAGCTATTAAGAAGATAGTTTAATTATATAAACTTTTTAATTAATTTAATTTTAGCGCTAAGTATATATAGACTATTATTATCTACTATAATAATTAAAATATTATAATCTTTATTAAAAATTCTTAATTTTATATATATATTAAGTATATCGATATTTAGTATTACTATATATAAGAATAAGTTATTACTAATATTATTACTCTTAAATATATCTCTATTAAATAATAGATAATTAATAAATTTATTAAGATACTATCTAAGAATAAGTTTAAGAAATTTTATATATTAATTAGACTAAAATATTATTTATAGTATTATTTATTTAGAGAAGCTATTTTATTAATTTTCGTAGTTTAAATAATTTATTTAAGTTATCCGCCGAGCCTTAGACTTAATACTCTATAAACTCGCTATTTTATATCGAAATAGCTATTTCTTTAGCGCTATTACCGCTATCGCTATTAAATCTTTAAAGCTCTTTTAAAATACTCTTATCTATATTACTATTACTATTAGCTACTATTATTAAAAAATTAGATATCTAAAATAATCTTATAGAAGCCTTATAGCCGATCGTAATATATAAGACGAAGAATTTCTTTTAATTATTTTATTTAGTTATTCTTACGAATATCCTTCGATCTTAAATTAATCGATTTTTGATATATATTAGATAGCCTAGAAATAAAATTTCCGAAAAACCGTTTTTTGATAAAAAGTGGAATTTGGGGTTTGATATAGTCGTTTTTAGATTTCGACTTTTTACTTTAATTATCCGATACTAAAAACTTATTTTAATTACTTAACTTAAACTTTATCTTAATTATTTAATATTAAAACTTACTTTAATTATTTAACTCGAACTTTACTTTAATTATTTAACTCGAACTTTACTTTAATTACCTAACGCTAAACTCTAACGAAAATCGACTAAATTATTTTTATCTTATCTACTTAATTTTAATATTATTAGCGTTAAACTTTATATCTATTAAATTTCGCGTATAAAAGAATATATATAAAGAAGAGAAGTATTAAAATTTAAATTATATAATTATAAACTCTTATTCTTAGATTATTATAGTATATAATATAAGATAGCTTTAGTATATTATATCTAGTCGCTTTTTTTTCTTTAATAGAACCCCTGCTTCAACTATAAATATATGTTTATTTCTACTATTAATAAATTAAATAGATATTTAAATATAATAGTTATAATAGTTATATTAAACGCGTTCGAGATTAAATAATAATCCTTTCATCTATTTATATAATTATTATTCTTTTATTACTCTATTAATTCTATTAATTCCACTAATATAAATATAATTATTCTCGATACCCCTCGCCTAAAGGTTACTCAACGTTTTAGATATATATACTTCTTTCACTCGCCTCTTAGAGCTCTTATTAATATCTTTAGACTATCTCTTAATAAATTTATTATTATTAATAATTAAGATTATAAATAAATTTAATAATTATTTATTACTATTTATAAACGTATTAAAAAACTCTTAAAAAGAGCTTAAACGAATATATTCTCTTTTATATATTTCTCTTAAGTTAGCGATAGATAGATTAAATTAATATTTAAATATTATAATTATATTAAACGCGTTTAAGATTAAATAATAATCCTTTTATCTATTTATATAATTATTCTTCTTTTATTATTCTATTAATTCTATTAATTTTATTAATTTTATTAATATAAATATATTTACTCTCGATACTCTTATACTTAATTAAATAAGAGAAGAATCTATAATAGATAAATATAGAGAATACTATAAAGAATATTATAAAGATAGTTATTAATAGTAGTAATATAATAGACTTACTCTTTATAATCTTATATTAATTTATTTAATTAATATAAGAGAAGTTATTATAGTAAGCGAATATAAAGAATACTACGAAGAAACTAAGTAACAAAAAGACTCTTAGCATTAAGAACACGGCTCAGCTCTCCAAGATCCCACGTCATATGCTCTCCACGGTTCCATATCAAATTATCACTCAGCAAGCGGAGAACACCACTATAACTTAGCCTATTATTTCTACTATATTAATATAGTATATTACTGTAATAGCGTTATAAGAGAAGAATCTACTGCGACGATTATAATTAATTAAGCCTCTATAAAAAAAATCGTAAGAGAAGAAACTATAATAGATAAATGCGGAGAACACTGCGGAGAATACTACGGAGAATACTATGGAGAAATCAAGCGGTAATAAAGCTACTATCGTTAAGAACACGGCTTAGCTCTTTAAGATCCCACGTTATATACTCTCTACGATTTCATATCAAATTATTACTTAGTAAGCGGAGAATATTACTATAACTTAGTCTATTATCTCTATTATATTAATATAATATATTACTATAATAACGTTATAAGAGAAGAATCTACTACGACGATTATAGTTAATTAAATCTCTATAGAAGAAATATTAAATAATATATATTTAAACGAATTAAAATCGTTCGATATCTTACTTTAATAGCTATTTTATTATTCGAAAGATTTTACTACGATAGAAGATAATATAAAATTTATATCACTAATTAGCATATTATCTTTATTTCTTTTCGATATTTCGATACTTCTTACTATAAGAATATAATCTTTCTCTATTTTTTATAGATAATTATTACGAATTAATTCTTTATACTTAATATACCTTTCTAATTAAACCTTAACGCGTCTCTCTTTATATATATATATTTATATATAGATTAAAAACGCATAGCAAGCGATTAGAGTTCGATTTAACTTAGAGCTAGAGCTAAAATTCGATTTAACTTATAAAAATTCAACTTTATAAATTTAATTTATAGGCCTTTACTTATTACTTATAATATACTAAAAAGAAATACTCTAACACTTTTTTATATTAACTTATATCGCTCTATAAGTTTAATTATTAGAGATATTATTAATAATATTAATATAAGATTATATAAGTTTTTGTCTAATAAGTTTAAATATATCTTTTTTTATAATTTAACTAAAAGATAATCGTAGATTATCTCTAGAAATTCGATATTTCTAATTATAAATAATTCGATAATATCGAAGTAAACTCGTTTAATATTAATATAAGTTATAATAATTTTTAAGAATTAGAAAAATTATTAAGAAAACTAAGTTTAACTTTAGAAACTCGCTTAATGTAAATTAGCTATATATCTATTATTAAGAATTTAAATAAGTATATTAGTATATATAATAGAATAAGATAGAATTAAATTAGAAAATCTTAAATTTATATATATAGTTAATTATAAATTCGAGGTTATTACGTCTTTTAGCTAGACTAACTAAATTAGCCCGCTAGCTCTTTTAAGCTCTCTTATTAAAAATTTATATATAAAAGTTTTATACTCTAAAATAATTAGCTTTCTATAGATATTATTTCTTTATAATTTCGTAAATTATAAAGCTTAGTATACGCTTTCTAACGCTATAAAAATAATAAAGTTTAATCTACTATTAATAAATAAAAAATATTAAAAGATAGCTATTACGCGTATAGTCTCTATTTAATAAGCGTATAGCCTCTATCTATTAGACGTATAGTCCTCTTAATTAAATTAGCGATCGCGCGAAAGCTAATAAAATCTAATTAAAAATAATAAAGAACTTATATAAGCTAATAAATATTAATTAAAAATAGTAAAGAACTTATATCTAGTCTCTTCGAGATTCTTACGAAGATACTTAATAATAGTAAGATAAGTCTCTCTATATCTCTCTCTATAGATTTATAATATTAGACGATTTTAATTTATCGATTAGTAAGATTTTTAAATAATTTCTCTATAGCGATAGCTAATTAACTAACTACTCTCTTTACTTACTATTAAAAATACGTCTATTATATTTAAATATCTACTATCTATCGATTAGTTAATCTTTCTATATCTAAAATATATTAAATATAATCTTATTATTCTATATATAGACCTATATAATATTACCTCGCTATTCTCGTATAATATTATTTTATTATCTCGCTATTCTTCTCTTATAGCCTATTTAGTTTATCTATCTCGTCGTCTTTCTTATATAATATCTAGTTATCGAGGTAACTACTATAGCGATCGTAAATCTTCTCGCTATAACGCTTATAGTATAGAGATAGATATAAAGATAAATATAGATATACGCTCTAACTGTTAAGTAAGGAATATAGGCGGGCGATAGAGTAGAAGTTAATTCTACTATTATATCCTACTGTAAAGACATTCGATAGAGACTAGATACGGGTTCTTTATTATTTCCGATTAGTGTCCGTTAGCTTATACGGGTTCTTTACTATTTTCGATTAAACTTTATTAGCTTCCGCGCGGCCGCTAATTCGATTAAAGAGGCTATACGCCTAGTAAATAGAGGCTATACGTTTAATAAATAGAGGCTATACGCGTAATAGATAGAGGCTATACGCGTAATAGCTATCTATTTAAATATAATAATTATATTAAACGCGTTCGAGATTAAATAATAATCTTTTCATCTATTTATTTATATAATTATTATTCTTTTATTACTCTACGAGTAAAGGCCTATGAATTAAATTCATAACCGTTTTTTTTGATCAGGGCTGTCGAGTAAATTTGGTGAGCGGTCTTTGGTGAGCGGTCTTTGGTGAGCGGTCTTTGGTGTGATCTTTGGTGAGCGATATTTGAATGCCTTGCCTTTTAATAATTATAAGACCGAATTTCGGAATTCTTAAAGCATTTAAAAGCGCAATCTACGCTCTATAATTTAAAAAAATAATCTCAATATTTTAATAGAAAATAGTAAAGTTATTAAAGGGTTAAAAGTAGGGGGAGAGATTTTGATGGTTGCGGACGCTAATTTGTTTACCCGCGGTGAGTCAGCCGGTCTAACCAAAGAGCGTAGTGACCCTGAATTTATAATTGGCTGTATATACAAATTCAAGGTTTTCTAGCTTAACCCTATCTTATTCTTTTATATATACTAATTAATTCTATTAATTCTATTAATATAAATATAATTATTCTCGATACCTCTCGCGAAAACGTTATTAAATGCTTTAGATATATACTTTATATCTCTTTTACTCGTCTCTTAGAGTCTTTATTAACGCGAATTTATTATTACTAGTAATCGAGGCCGTAAGCGAGCTTAATAGCTATCTACTACTACTTATAAACGCGTTAAAAAGCTCTTAAAAAGAGCTCGAACGAATTTTCAGCTATCGTTTTCCTCTATATACTTCTTTTAAGTTAGCGATACTCGATTAATCGCTTAGTTAATACTATTTATCTTATTAGCTTAGTAATTTACTTAGTTAGATCGTTAACTAGTTACTTTATTATCTACTTAATTAGTTATTTAACTAGTTACTTAATCTAATACTCTATAAGAGAAGAAGTAAGAGAAGAAATTATAATAGATAAATATAAAGAATACTATAAAGAAATTAAACGATAATAAAATTATTATACGGCTTAGCTTTTTAAGATCTTATATTATATTAATTATCTACTTAGTTAATTACTTAATTAGTTATTTAATCTAATACTCTCTTTATAAGAGAAGAAGTAAGAGAAGAAATTATAATAGATAAATACGAAGAATACTATAAAGAAATTAAGCGATAATAAAATTATTATCGTTAAGAATATAACTTAGCTTTTTAAATTCTATATTATATTAGTTATTTACTTAGTTAATTACTTAGCTAGCGACTTAATTAAATACTTTATAAAAAAAGAAGTAAGAGAAGAAACTATAATAGATAAATATAAAGAATATTACGGAGAAATTAAGTGATAATAAAGCTATTATTATTAAAAATACGACTTAGCTCTCTAAGATCTTACGTTATATTAATTATTCACTCAGTTAATTACTTAGCTAGTCATTTAATTTAATACTCTATAAGAGAAGAAATAAAAAAAGAAATTATAATAGATAAATGCGGAGAATACTACGGAGAAATTAAGCGATAATAAGGTTATTATTATTAAGAACACGGCTTAGCTCTTTAAGATCTTATATTATATTAGTTATTTACTTAGTTAGTTACTTAGCTAGTTACTTAATCTAATACTCTATAAAAGAAGAAGTAAGAGGAGGAACTATAATAGGTAAATACGAAGAATACTACGGAGAAACTAAGCGGTAATAAGATTACTATCGTTAAAAATATAGCTTAGCTCTTTAAAATCTCACGTTATATACTCTCTATTGTTTTATATTAAATTATTATTTAGTAAGCGAAGAATATTACTATAATTTAATTTATTATTCTTATTATATTAATATAATATATTACTATAATAACGTTATAAGAGAAGAATCTACTACGACGATTATAGTTAATTAGATCTCTATAGAAGAAATATTAAACGATATATATTTAGACGAATTAAAATTATTCGATATCTTATTCTAATAGCTATTTTATTACTACGATATAAGATAATATAAGATTTATACCACTAATTAATATATTATCTTCATTTCTATTATAGTAGCAGGAAATTAATTACTACTACTATAGTGAATTCATAAGTTGAATATAAGATAATTGAGATTTTATAAAGAAATCTGCTAGAAAGTAATATCTGCTAAGGCGCTATTATAGCGCTATCTCCTATCTCTTTATTTCTACTATACCATCTCCTACCATATCCATAACAGATACCAACAAACAAAAAGAAAGCAACGCCCTCGGTGTTTAGGTAAGTTATTTCTCAAGTAGAGAAGTTCAAGCAAAGAAAGATATCTTCAAGCTTTCTTCGGAAAGAAAGTCGAGAAAGCCCTTTCTTCGAAAAGAATATTAATAAAGCTTATTCTTTAGGTAAATTATTTCTCAAGCAGAGAAGTTTAAGTAAAGAAAGATATTTCTTTTAGTTAGATATTTCTTTAAGCTTTCTTTCAATTAGAAAGAAAGTCAAGAATACTTATTCTTTAAGTATCGATATATTATTGATTTAATCTTCTAAGTCGTAGTCTAGTCTAAATTATTATCTTATATTCTTTAATTAGCTCTATAGTATCCTTAAGATTATCTATATCGTATTATATATTATATTTATTTTTATAATTCTTTTACTTAATTAAGTATTAAATCTTATCTCTAGATTTCTATTTCTCTAATAGAATTTTAATCTTATAAATATTTATAATAATATTATTTTCCTCGACTTTAGAAGTAATAGTAGTATAAATATATATATAAGAATTCTCGTTTATAGTAGGTTTTAATTATACTATTAAAATAACTAAGTAAATTCTTATTAAAGAAGAAAGCTTAAGTCGATAAGTAAGCTTTTTAATTTTATTAAGAATCTTAAAGAAGCTAATTCGCTAATTATAAAATTTATAATTATTTAAATTAAAGATTTTATATTTATAATATAAGCGTAGAAAAATTATATTATCTTTAAATATATTAAAAGCTTTATATATATTATTATAGTATATCTTAGCTATAATATTAATAAAAGCTATAAAAATCTCTATTTACTTTTATTATATCTATCGCAGATAACTAAAATCTTCTTATAATAATTTAATTAATATTCTAAAAATATTATAAATATTAAATTTATAAAGAATCTAGTTCGATAATACACTTATAAATTAATTTTTAAAGTTATTTAAATTATTTATAAGATATAAAAGTATAAACGTTTAATTAATTTTAAAATTAGCTATAATAAAATAGCGAAGCGCGATTTCTATAATCTAATTTATATACTTAAATTACTTATTAATCTAGAGATAATAAGCTATAAAAATAAGAATCTCTACTTTTAATTTCTTAAAGATAGTTTACTAGAATTTCGATATAAATTTAAAATCTCTATTACTAATCGTAGTTAATAAAATATCTTATTTATATTAAATTAATATAGTAAATAAAAGATCGATCTACTCGATAATAATATAAGTTATTTTCTCTAATATAATTAAAATATATTTAAAAAACTTATTCGTAATAATAAGTAGATAATTATATTCGTTAGCGATTATTAAAAGCGCGATTATAAAATTTATAATAAAAATATAAAATAAGATTTCTAATCTATCGATAAGAACTATATTTCTATAAGATTTATAATATTTAATTTAATTAAGCTTATATTCTAGATAGTAATCTATATAAATTTATAAATACTTTATTAGATATCTTATATAAATAGAATTAACGATTTAATTATAAAATCTATAAAATTCGCTATAATGCTAACGATTATATACTAATTTGAAAATCTTTTTTTCTAATATATTTAATATATATAGTCTTTTATATCTATTATTAAAGTTTATATAATATATTAATTTATTTTATAATTTAAAGTAAATATTAAGCTAATTATTACTTAGATTATTAAATTTTAAAGTATACTTTAATATAATAAAAGATTCTTAAATTTATTATAAAGTCTTATTTAATTTTATAATAAAATCTTATATTAATAATAAGATTTCTTTAAATTAATCTAAAGCGGTAATAATAGCTTTTTTAGCTATTTTATAAACTATCTTAATAATCTTACTTTATTATTTATTCTTAATATATTCTTTAAAAAGCTATATTTTAAAATTAATAGATATTTTTATTAAGATAATATAGTAGTTAACTAATATTTCTTAAAAAACTAAATATAAGAAAAATATAGTAATCTTAGCTTTTAGTGCTTATTTATATAAAGCTTTTAATACTTTAAAGCTATTTTTAATTATTAAAATAGATTCTTATAGATATAAAAGAGTATTAGATATAACGTTCGCCTTATTAATTTTATAGCGAATAAAAAGATTAAATATTAAAAGATATTAAGAAGTACGTATTAAATATAGATTTAATTTATTAATATTTAAAGTAATAAGATTAATCTAGTATAAAATTAGTATTATAGCTAAGTAATTTATAAAAATTATTATTAATATCTTTTTAATAGATTTAATTATATAATTTTTTTTTTAAGTATTTATACTATATTAATAACTTCTAACTCTATAAATTAATAATTTCACTTAGTCTAATTTAGTATTTTATTAAAAAATATAATTAATTATATATTCGTCTATAAAAAGAATTCTTAATTCTCTAGATTTTTAATTATATAATAGATTATAATAGTAAAACTTTATTTTTTAAAAGTATCTAGATTAATATAAAGTTAGTAATTAAAATCGAAATAAATTAAAAATATTAAATTAAAAAAGATTTTTTAAAGATTCTAAAAAATCTTAACTTCTACTTTTATAAATTTATAATAAAAAATATTAAAATATTATTTTTAAATATAATCTTTAACTTTCTTAGAAATAACTTTCGTAAGCTTTATCTTACGCTATTATAATAAATTAATATATTAAATATAGTATAATATAGATAACTATAATTATTCTATAAATTTAAAAAATATTTTAAGTTTTTATAGCGATTTTAGAAAGTATAGCGAGATAATAGCTATTAGCTTTTTCTTAGAAGTAAAAAGATTTAAAAAATTAACTCGCTATTCTAATAAGATTATCGAGAAATAATCTAAAAATAATCTCTTAAAATTAAGACTAATACGACGCTATTAAAAAAAAAAAATTTATTATAAATACTTAAGATATTATAATAGTATTTTCGAGAATATAATTATATTATTTATATATACTCTAGTAAAATCTTAAAGTAAACGAAGAATCTTATTTATCTAGCGTTATATATAAAGAGATAATTCTTTATATTCTATAAGAGTAATATTATATTATTCTTATCCTCGATAAAATACTATTATAAGCTTATATCTATTCTTATAGCGTATAAGAAATTAATAAAAATAGTTATTATTATTTATTATAAAAATATATAAAAATTCTACTATAGTAAAAGTAATATTCGACTATAAAAATAACGGATAAAAATTAGATTTTATAATTTTATTAAAGTCTCTAATATTAATAATAATATAATCCTTTCTATTATTATTAAATATCTATCTCTATATTATAAAGATAGAATAATTATAAAATATAAACTAATTAAATTACTTTATCTTATCTTAATTATATATTTTATTAAAAATTTTATTAATATTATTCTTATCTTTTTAATTAATAGAATATACTCGCGAAGACTTAGCTATAATATTTAACTTTAGAGAAATAGATATCTATTCTTCTTTTAAAATATTTATAATAATATTTTAATTTTATTAGATCTTCGAAAATTTCTCTATTACGAAAGTAATTTACGAAGTAATTTACGAAGTATTATAAATAATCATATTATTAAATATTATATATTTAAGATTTAAATTAATTTAAGTATAAGTAGATTCTACTATAATAATAGAATCTATAAATATTAAAATAGAGAGAAATATAGGTTTTTAGATTAATTTAATAAACGTAGTAATAGCTAATATAATTTCTTTAGCAAAATTCTTTTTTATAATTTTATATTTTCGACGATAAGATATACGTTAGCGGATATTATTAGAAAAATACTATCTTACTTATATTTATAGAATACTCTTAATCTTATTTTATATTAAAGACGAATAGATATTATTATAGTATTATATATCTATATTATCGAGATTATATAATTAATAATATAAGTAATTTTTTTATCTATAAGCTTAAAGTCTTAAGTATAATTCGATTTAAATAAGAAATCTCTATCTTCGAAAATAGCTTTATTATACGCGATAAATACTTTTAAAATTATATTTAATATTATAATAATCGTAGTCTTAATATAAATAATATATTTAAAATAAAGTTAAATTCTTATTATAATATTTATTAATACTTTTAATTTCTAATACTTTTCTAATCTAATACTTCGAGCGTTTAAATTTATAATTATTTTCTATAACGTTATAATATCTATATTAATAAAAATATTAACTTTAAGATTATTTATAATATATACTTTTATCGTAAAATAGACTATTCTCTTTTTTTAGAATTTATTAATAATATTATTAACGTAGATTATAACGCTAGTATACTCGACTATATTAATAATCTTATTATCTACTTCTTAAATTAATATAAAAAATATTATCTTCTTAATCTTAAGATTAAAAATATACTTTTATAAATAAATATAATCTTCTAATATTACTTCGTAATCGAAGTTAGATAAAACTTCGCTTTTCTTAACTTTAGAATCTAGAGTATATCTAATCTTTATAATAATATATTTTTAATTTCTAAAGTTATATCTAGATTTAATATTATAACTTAATTTAGCGATAAATTTAATAATCGTTTTTACGTAGATATTATTAGCTATAAATACTTTAAACTTATTAAAATTTACTTTAAATCTTTTAAATTCGAAATTTTTTTCGATAATAGTATTAGAAGATTTTACTTTTATAATCTTCTAATAATTTAATCGCAGATACTTAAAAAGTTTATTTCTTAAAAAAAAAAATTTATATTTACTATATATATAATCAACTTTCTTATTTACGAAGTATATATTCTATATATTATTATAATCGTTATTATTATAAAATTTATACTTAAAGAATAAAGCTTTTTAAAAAGCTTTATCTAGATATTATTCTTTCGTAGTATAATACTAATAGAATTCTATAAACTTCTTATACTTATTATTAAAGTTCTTATCTATAATATTTTCGAATACTTAATAAATTCTTTATTATTAAGATTAAAAGCGATTTTCTAGATTATATTAAGATCTAGTAGAATAAGATAACTTATTTATATTATTAAAAGCGAGCTAAAAAAATAAAATTATTATTATTCTTAAGATTAAAAACTTAACTCGTTTATAAATCTAATAATCTAAAAGCGTTATAGAGAAATTTTTAAAATTAATTTCTATTTAAGCGCTAATCTAGTTATATTAATCTATTTAAATAACTTAAATAACGAGACTACTATAGCTAATAAATTTAAGAATTTTAATAAAAAATATATTAAGACTATAACTTAGATTAATATAAAGATTAATATTCTATTTAATAATTAGATTAAAGACTTAATTAAATAAAACTTAATTAATCTTTATAATTAAATAAACTATTATATTAATTATACTACTCTATAGACTTACTTTTATAAAAATAAAATTATTAATTTATCTAGAAAGAAGATTTAGAAGTTATATTTTCTAAATCTAGATTTCTTTTATATTTATTAATATAAGCCTATTATTTATATTTATAATTATTAAAAATTATAAGAAATAAATTTATAGTTATAATATCCTTAGATTTTTTAATATTATATCGAAGTTTAAGATTAATATTATTATAAATAATATTAAATTAATTTTTAATAAATATTATATTTACATTTTTAGTTAATCTTAAAATCTTCTAAATATACTTATATAGTTTATAATAAGAAATTATATTATATATAATATAACGCTCGCGAAGTATAGCGTTAATCGCTATTATAGTAGATTTTTTAAATCTAATAATTAATAAAATAGTTTATTTCTTAACGCTATTATTAAACTTAATAATATATTTCTCGATAATAGAAATTTCTATTATTTACTATTCTAATGCTATTTTATATAAATTTATTTATAAGTTTTTTTAAACTAGATTAATACTCTTAATAATAGTAAGATCCTTAGCTCGTTTTACGAATAGATATATATCTTAAAAATATATTTTCTTATCGATATACTTAATTAATAATTTAATATTAATAGACTTATTATTATAGCTAGAATTAAAGAAATTAAGATTATTAGAATTTTAATATATATAATTAAAAACGTTCTCTATTATAATAGCTTTGAAAGATTTTAACTTATTAAGCGATTTTTATAGATTTAATTAACTACCTTATAGGGGCCGGTAGTACGGAAGACGATATATCTATATATAGTTCATATAGCGTAGATAACTTATTTTTTAAACCTATCGTCCTTACTATTTAGTTACAATAGGCATTTCCTCGACTAGTTAATAGACTATTTTAGGTGATATATATTTCTATAGTTAGAGAGTCGAATATGCTATTCTAAGAAACCTTCTATTGAAATAAATTATTTATCTTATATAACTTTCTATTTTATTTAACTGTTTAATTTGTATAACCCTATATTCGAATAATAGTTATCGACTTTTCGAATATCATTCAAAAATCTGTTAAAGATCTATTAGAGATCTATTAAAGATCTATTTAAAATCTATTAAAGATCTTTAAATTCTATCTCCGCAGGTATCGAATTATTTAAACTAAGTACCACTTTTATTTTATATAATAAACCGAATCTAGTCGATACTAATTTATATACGCATCTCACATATTAATAATTGCTATTATTTATAAAATAGATTATATAGATAAAAGTAGTTACCCTCTCCGCATCCCTCTAATCTTATCTTATCTATCTCATTCTCCTATATATCTTATAATATTTACTTAATCTTCAGCTATTATAAATTAATTAGCAATCTTTTATTAGTAGAATACTTATAGAGTAATATACTAGAGTTAAAAAGCGATATATATCTAATAATATTTATATATTTTTTATATTTACTAGATTTAGTAATTAGCGATATTAAAGTATATATAATAAAAATATAAATAAATTATATATCTTAATTATATTATATTATTTATATTAAATAGAATTTTATTTATAATCTAATCGCGTTATAATTAATATACCTCTTTTATTTATAATATTAACTTATTATATATTAGAAGACTCTTTAAACTTTAAATAAAGGCGCATTAAAAATAAAGAAATAAAAAGAGATATATAATAGAAATATAATATTATTAAATAGACGATATATTAAAAAGAAAGCTAATCTAGAGAATAGTTTATTAATTTAATTCTCGCTAATAATATAAAAGAATATATTTACTTTTAAATAGCTAGAAAAGAGAAAAAGATTAATCTATTTATAATACGAGATTAACTATTTAAATTATTATATCGTATAAATATTTTTAATATATCTATAAATTAGGCTTATAAGTTATTTAATATTATATAAGTATTTCTAATATATCTATAAATTAGACTTATAAATTACCTAATTTATAAAATTATAAAAGTTATTTATATTCTTTATATCCCTATTATAATTAATCTATCGCTATTATATAATCTAGAATAAAGAGTACTTATATATAAGTCTATTAATATATTAATATTTATCGCTATAAATATAAATTATAATAGCTAATATTTCTAGTTATTATTAATTTAAAAGAAATATTAATTTAGATATAATAATAAATAATATAAAAGTTAAAAGTATAAGAATACTAGATAGTTATTAATAAAATATAAAAATATTATTATATAAAAGAGCGCTATTAATAAATACGAAGAGAGTATAAGAAAGTGGGGATAAAAGAGATATCTTAGAAATAATTTAGAAATAACTTATTATATATTAGAAATACCTCGTAATTATTTATTATATTTATTTATATAATTAAATTATAAATTAGTTATATCTAATTACTATTATTATAATATAAAGAAATTTAAAAAAAAAATAGCTTATTCTCTAATATCTTCTATTTTAATTTATATTAAAATCGTTATATAGCTATAATATTCTATAATCTACTATCTTTTAATTAGATAATTTACTTATTCTTAATCTTATCTAATAATATATTATACTTCTTATAAGTTTTTAGATAATATTCTTATATCTAAAGATAATTAAGCTAAGAATATCTCTATTAAAATATTAATATTTTATTTTAGAGAAGCTCTCTTTAAAATAAACTACGTAGATTAATAATTTCTACGCTCTAATTATCTTAAATAAACTCTTTATTACTATTCTTTAGATAATTATTAAAAATAGAATTAATAGTAGAATAGAGATTAATAAATAAACTTTATAGATAAAATAAAGAGTTAATAATCTAATACTATAACTCTATAAAGATAATCGCTATATTCTAAAGATATCTATATATATATATATATTTAGAGAGATAATAAGTCTAATTTATTAATTATATAAAAGCGTTAATACTATAATAGCTAGCTTTTTAAAAAAGAAATATCTTAAAAAATTATATTACGCTCTTTATATATTTAATAAAAAAATTATTTAAAGTTAATTCTATCTTTATAATTCTAATATTTTAAATTTACTTCTTCGCTAGATTAATTAGTTTATAGTAAATAAAGTATAAATATAAAATAAAAATATAGAAATTTAATAAAGGGCTTATTTATCTATATTACTTAACTTATAATATATCTAATAATAGTATTTAATAACTCTTATCTCCTTATTACTTCTATTTTCGAGATATTCTATTTAAAATAAAGTATTATCTATATTAATAGCTAATTAAAATATCAAAAAATAAAATATTTAACTCGTATATTAATCTAAAAGTAGATTTATTAGCTTATATAAATTAAATATTATAATTATAATTTAATAAAAGGGTTTAATTATCTCTCTCTAAATTCTCTTTAATTTTATTATTATACTCTTTATAATTTATTATAAAATATAATACTTTTTTATATCGATATCTAAAAATTTAAAAATTTATATTATCTTTAATAATCTTTAATAAAAAAATTAAAAATAAAGTTAAGCTTTAATTCTTTAAAGTTTTATACTATAATTACTCTAATAAATAATTTAATATATTTTTTAGAGAGCTTATATAAAAAGATATTATTAACTCGAGCTAAGTTAAAGTTTTAAATAATAATAAAATCTATAATATTAAATATAATTCGATATTTAGATATCTTATTATAATTTATTAATAATTATTTATTCTAGATAGCGATTTTTATAATTATTATTAAGTTTATATATATAGATAAATAATAGAAATATAAAAGTTATTAAAAAAAGGAGAGTTAAATATCTTATTAATTTATAAAGCTAAATTTTTAATATTATTATAATTTAATATATTTAGATAAAATAATATTAAGCTCTTTATAGTTTATTTTATAAATATATTATAATAATATTAAAAATAGATTATCGAGAGTAAGCTAATTAGACTATAAAGACTATTCTAAATTCTTTATAATATATTTATAATTTAAATATCTTAGCGCTAGCGGCTTTTTATAAACTATATTTCTAATAATTATTATTTAAAATTAATATAATTTTTTTTTAATATTTAATTTAGAGTAAAGTAGTAATTTAGTTAGAAGAGTAAGATACTTTAAATATATTTTTATTATCTTTATAATTAATTTAAACTTAATAAATATATATAAATTAATAAAAATAAAGCGTAGAGTTTAATATAAGCTCTCTTTATTAAGTAAAATCTTTTCTATATCTTAAAAATTAATTTAAATTATTATTTTCTTAAAGAATCTTTTTTATTAAATTAGTATAGAGATAATAAATAAAGTAAATTCTATATATATATCTATATTTATTTTTATCGCTAAGAGTAATATAATTATTAGAAATAATATATTTTATAATTATATTCTTATAGTATAGAGTAATATATATATTTAGATATATTATAACGTTATAAAATATTATTACTTATTTTATAATATCGCTTTTAATTTTAAAAGTCTTCGCTAAATATTTATATTCTAAATAATCTAAATATTATAACTCGCTATTTTTAAATATACTTTCTACTTCGAAATTATTATCTAAGAGATTAATTAATATTATTTATTTAAAGAAAATAAGATAATTATTATACTTAAAGTTCTTAGAGTAGATAAGAGTAATATATTAATAGAGTCTTTAAAATATTTTTTTTAATTATAATAATAGTAATATTATATTCTATTAATTTATTTAACTTATATTCTATATTAAGATTATAATATTATTTTTAATTATAATAGCGTAATATATAATAATTAAATTAACGCTATTAAAATTTAATATCGAAGATATTATTACTTTTATAACTTTTAAATATATAAAATTAATTTATTTAAGTTATAGCTAGATTCGTAAAAATAAAAATATAATAATTAAGAGTTTATTATATTTTTATATTTAATAATTAGTAAGATAATATTTAAATAATTATAATTAATCTTAATTAGATAAAAAGAAAAAGTATTAAAGCTTAGCATAATAGATATTAATATTAACATTAATAAGTATAATAGCGAATAATATATATTACGCTTATTTAATAATTCTAATATATTCTAAATATATTATATCTCTAGATCGATTATATATAATATTTAAAGATAACGCGATAATAATTAGCGAAGTCTATTTAGATCTTATTTTTATATTTTAAAAGAATTTAGTATTATTTATAAATATATTATTTTTAATTTATTTATATAAAATCTAATAATAATAGCGAGTATTAAATATAATATTAAAAGTTAAATTCGCTTTTTACTTCTTTATAATTAAATATTTTAAATATTTTCTATTAATAATTAGAGATATAAAATTAGAATTCTTTTATTAATATTTTATATCTTCTATAAAAGTTATAATATAGATATATATAAATATATCTACGCTATTAAAATTAATTTTAATATTATAATTTAAAATTATTAATTTAAATTTTAGAATTTTAATTATATTTTTAAAATTATTAATATATAAACTAAGTATTAAGAATAGTATATTAACTCTTTATTTTCTCTCTTATTAATTTAGACTAGCGATTATAATATAAATTCTTATTAGAGATTAATATATATTCTAATATAAATTAAATATATTAATAAAGATAAGAAGAGAAATTAAAAGATATAAAGATATAGTAAAGCTAGTTAAATATATATACTTATATATATTTAGCTTTAATACTCTATAAATAGATATAGAGAGTTATAATAAATAAGTATTTTTATTATTAAGCTTAAAGATTTAATATATTATAAATTTTAATTAATATATTAATATATTTCTATTTAATTTAATATCTAATTCTTTATAATAATAATTAAAATATATATCGATTTCTCTAATATAAACTTATTCTTAACTTAAATAAAGAGTTTTTTATTCTAAGAGAAATAGTTCTTTAATTATTAAGTATATTAATATCGAAAAATTTAATTCTTTTAATTTAAAAGCGCTTATAATATAAAGCGGATTTATAAGAATTCTAATTTAATTAATTATTTCCCTAATAATTATTTTATCTCTATTAATTATAATAATATAAACTATATAATATTTATAATTATTTTAATAAAAATAATTTTTTTTTATAATAATAATAGATAATATTAGAGAAAAAGATTAAAGTTTAATTAAGATAGAATATATATTCTCTTAAGTAAGATTTAATAAAAGAAGTTTATATTAAAAAATAATAGAGCTTAGAGAATTAATTAACGAAATATATTATCTCTATATAAATCTTAATACGAAATTTAATTAATAAAAGTATAATTTTAAATAGCTTAATGAAATCGAAGAAATATATTATATTCTTTATAATTTAAACTTTCTTCTACTTACTTTATATCGAAAACTACTCTTATATTATATCTATCTTTTAACGTTATAATCGTATTAATAATAGCTATATATTAATATATTTCTTAAAAATTATAATAAAGTAAGAAAGATCTTTAAGCGTTTATAAATTTTCGAGAAGATTAAATATCTTTAATAAACTTTAATAATTTTATTAAGTAATATTAAATATCTTATATTATAAATTTAATATTATTAAAAATATCTTTATCTCTTAATTAATTCACTTATATAATATTTCTTTTAATAAATCTACTATTAAAAAATGATATAAAGATAATAATATACTTTTATTAGAAGATATAATAAACTTATCTTAAGCTAGCTTATTAAAGTTATCTAAAAAAATTTATTAAGAAAATTTAAAAGATAAAAGAAGATTAGATAGCGTATTAATAGAGATCTTTAAGAATAAAAAATTAAAATTATTAGCTAAAGCTTTATATATAAAATCTTCTACTTTTATATTCTCTATATATTTAAATAAATTATTAATAATAGAGATAGCGTTTTTAAAAGTTAGTAAAAGCGTATATATTAATACTAGAAAACTTATATTAAAACTACTATTAATAATAATCTTAAATAATATAAATATCTTATCTTACGATATAATCTCCACAAACTTTATAGACTCTATAGACTTATTAGACTTTATAGACTTATTAAATTTATTAAATATATTACTATTATATTTCTATTTTTCGCTCTTATTTTTTTATTTAAAATTATTTAATCGTTATCGCTTAATAATATCGAATTTAAATCTTAAAATAGAACGATATAATTAAATTTATAGATCTTTATTTAATATTATAAATCAAATTTATACTCTCTAAAAACTTATACTTATATATATAATAATAATAAATTTTTAAAATAAAGAATTATAATTATAGAAGTGAAGCTAAATAAATAATATTATTAAAATTATTAAAAAAGTTATATAAGATATCGAGAAGACTTAAAATAGCGGAGAAGATAGAGGAGATAGGGCGAGATAGAAGATTTCGAAGATATTTTAAAAAATATTAAAAAAAGCTTATAAATAGCTAGATTATAAATTAGAATATTAAATAAATATTATAAATAGATATTATTATAATATTATTAGTTTATATTTAATATTATTATAATATTAAGAAAAGTAGAGAAAGCGTAATTCTATATCTTAATCTTCAAAATCTAGAAATACTTATATTTTATTTTATAATTATAGAAATTTATAATATCTAATTATTTCTATAGCTATTCTACTTATTATTAATCTTTTATAATTATCTTATATTTTATATATCTAATATTTCTTTTAATAATAGATCTAGAATAATAGATAGTAAAAATAATTAAATTTTTATAATTCTATTTAGAAGATAAGCTTTTAAAGTTTATATATAATAATTATATATAAATTATTAATATAAATATTTCTTTACTCTTCGAATATATTAAATCTTATTTTCTTTAAATATATATTAGATAATAAAAGATAGCGTTTTTAGTAGAGAGATAATAAAATATTAGAGAGCTAATAAAATATAATTAATAATTTATATAAAAGCGTTAGATAGCGCTAGAATAGAAGAATAATTTAGATATTATTTAATAGTTATATTAATAATATAATTATAATAAATAAAAAGATATTAATACTATTAGATATAAGAAAAAAGCGTTTATATTTAAATTTATTAAGATAAAAATAAATAAAGAATATTCGAGTTTTCCCGCCTTTTTAATTTTTTAATTTATTATCTTTATTCTTTAGATAGAGTTTATATTACTCGTTTATATATTTAAAATCTAATATATAAGATCTTTTATTATCTTTATTTTAATATATTTTAAATATATTAATAAAAAATATAATAAGAAAGAATTTTACTTAATCTTAATTTTAATTAAATTTTATTTTATCTAAATTAATTTTTAATAAGAGATATTAAGAGAATATATTTAAGATTAATATAAAGAAGTAGAGAATCTAAACTCTAGATTAGAAAAATAGATATTTAATTTTATAAAAGAATTATTATATATCTTCGCTATCTTATTAATAGAAGATAGATTCTAAAGATAAGAATAACGATAATAGCTTTAAGCGTATACTTCGAAATTTTATTATAAATTACTTAATTTAATTATATTATTAATAAAGATTAATTCTAAATATCTAGAGTTATAGTATATTATTAAATAAAAAAAATAAAAATATTAATAAATTTAAGATAGAGATTACTTTATTAAAAAGTAGCTCTATTATCTAATCTTTAATATCTATCTCTAAATTTAAAAAAATAAATACTCTTAATAATTCTTTTAAAAAAATATTAAATAGAGCTAGTAATATCTTCGTTAATATATATATAACTTTTAATAAGCTTAAAATTTATTATTAATTTATATATCTAGTAAAATTTAGAATAGCTTTTTATATTTTTATTATTAAAGCTATATAGAGAGATAATATTATAAAATAAAGCTAAAAATAAGAGAAGAGTAATAATAGAATTAACTAGAATAAAAGTAATTAAAAGATTTATACTATTTAGAATATATAAATATAATTCTTAGCTCTATATTTACTATAATACTTATATTAATAATTTATAAATTAAGATTTAAGATTATATTAAAAATAATAAGAGTTATACTCTCGAAAGTATCTTCGAATATATATTACTTATTAAATTTTTCGCTTTTAAGTATTCTTCTAGTATATTTAATTAGATCTTCGATTTTATAAATAAATATATTAATATTACGAAGTCTAATATAAAGTTAATACTTTATTTCTACTTTAAAAATAAATTCTTTTATTCTATTCTCTACTTCTTCGCTATATATTTATTTTTAATATATTTTAAAATATATAGATTAACTTCGCTATAAAAGTTAAATTTTATATAAATTAGATAATAAATTTATAAATCTTATATAATTTTAAATATAGTTAAAACTTTCTTTTAATATAAATCTTCGTTATAACGAAGTCTAAAAAATATTATATCGATATTAAAGACTTTATATATATTAAATTAAAAAAGTATTATATTAGATATAGATTTACTAGCTTAATTAAATTAAATAAAGATATTAATTATTTATTTCTAAGAACTTTATCTTTAAAATAAATATATTTACTTATACTATAAGCTTTATCTTAATTTAAAAAATATATAATCTCTATTTCCCCTATCTTCTATATAACTCTATCTACTTTCTTATTATAATTCTATAAAAATATTATATTTTATTATATTTTACTATTCTACTAAATTAGAAGAGTATTAAATTTTTAATAAAAATATAATATTATAAGATCTATAATATATAATATTTATTTTATAAAATATATATTTCTTAAAATATATATCTAGATATATTTTAGGCGAGTTTAGTTTTATAATATTTACTTAATAAAGTAAGCTTATAATATATATAGAATCAAGATATTAACTCGAAGAAAGAGTTACTTTTAGAGAGTATTCTTATAAATTAATTAATTCTCTTCTATTATCTAATATTATATTATAGAATTATATTTATTATAGATTAATTAATATAATAAGATATATAATTATTAGATTTTCTTAGAGTAAGATTATCGAATATATTCTAATTATTATAGAATTATAAAGAGTACTTATTTTATATTATATTAGTCGATATAATATATTTAAGTAGTAAGAATATCCTTTATAATAGTAATATATTCTATCTTATTATTATTACTATAAAATTATATTTAATATCTATTAATCTTATCTATTAATCTTATCTATTAATCTTATCTATTAATCTTATCTATTATACTTACTTAAATTTTATTTTTAAATTTAAATATTTTAAGAGTGCTATTCGTATCTTTACCTACTCTGCCTTTATAAAATAAATACTATAACTTTAGATAGAAGACTCGCTCTTATAATCTTCTAGTATTAATTTCAACTAGAATATTAGTTTAATAATATATCGGTATATTATAATAACTAGGCGAAAGGATAATATAGTATCGATATCTCGCTATTATCTTATAATTTAGATTAAGAAAGATATATAAAGCTAGCTATAACCCCTATCTTTTCTTTTAATTAATTACTTTAGACTCGGAGATAAAATCTATTATTATAGATTACTGCTCGCTTAGCCTCGATTAATTTACTATATATTCTCTATTCTATACTATATACTAATAGAGATATATATAAGAATAATATAATAATGTTTAATAATATATCTTTCAAAATTGTATCTTAATAATATATCTTATTTAATGTCGCATTAATATACTATTTAGTTGAAAATATTATTATATAAGATATAGTACTAATAGGCTCCGAAAGCGACTTAAGAAGCCTAATAGATTCAAGATAAATTCCGAATAGATATGCTCGGCTAATCTTCCTTATACGAATTATTTACTTTCCGCCTTATATATAGATAGGCTCTCTAAAATAGAAAGATATTAAATAGTAATTCTTATAATACTATTTATTATAGCTATAAAAAATTAATATTTTATTATAATTAGTTTTCTATTATAGCTAGATCAATTAAATCTTTATAAATTATCTTCTCTATTAAAGTTACTTTAATAGTTTAATTAATATTTTCGATAAAATTTAAGTCTATATTAGATAAATCTAAAGAAGTATTTATTAATAAGATATAAGATATAGACTCTATAGAAGGTAAATTATAATTTCTAAAATATTAAATAAACTTAGACTTACTTCGAAAGTCGTATATTCGATTATTAAAGATTCTAATTATTTTTTAAAAAGTAGATTAATCTATAGACTAGCTATATAAGAAAGTAGAGAGTTTAATTAATAATATTTTTAAGTATTTTAATAATTCTAATATCTACTTTAATTAATAATTATAATTCTAGATAATATAGTTAATAAAGTATTTAATAAACTCGAAAATCTCGTAATAATAGGCCTAATCTATTATTATAAGAAACTCGTAAATTTAATAGTTAATACTAATAAGGTCTCTTATTAATAACGAAGCCAGCTTGACGATAGCTTTCTTATTCTAAAAAATCGAGATTCTTATACTAAAGAATCAGGATTCTCGAGATCCTTATACTAAAGAATTAGAATTCTCGAGATTCTTATAATATAGTAAGGGAAGAAGCGAGATTCTTATATTAAAGAATTAGAATTCTTATAATATAGAAAGAATAATTCGGAAAAAGCGAGATTCTTATATTAAAGAATTAGGATTCTCGTAATATAAAAAGAAATATAGCGGAAGCGGATTAAGGATTTAAGGATTTAACTAAATCTTCTAATATAGTAAGAATTACTAGTACGTTAAGCGTGTAATATATAGTAAGCGGTTATATAATACTTACTATATAGTAACCTAGTATTACTATTATTATTATAGTAGTAGAAAATTAATTATTATTACTATTATAAATTTATAAGTTAAATATAAGATGATTAAGACTCTATAGAGAAATCTACTAGAAAGTAGTATCTATCAAGGCGCTATTATAGCGTTATCTCCTACCTCTCCGTTTCTACTATATCATCTCCTATCATGTCCATAACAATTTCTTTCCGATATTTCGATACTTCTTACTATAAAAATATAGTCTTTCTCTATTTTTTATAGATAATTATTATAGATTAATTCTTTATACTTAATATATCTTTCTAATTAAGTCTTAGCGCGCCTCTCTTCGTATATATATATCTATATATTATATAGATTAAATTAATTTTATAATAGTAGAAGTAGATTAACAACGTATAGCAAGTAATTAGAGTTCGATTTAACTTAGAGCTAGGGCTAAAATTCGATTTAACTTAGAAAAATTTAACTTTATAAATTTAATTCATAGGCCTTTACTTATTAAGCGTTAAAAGAATAATAAAAAAATATCTAATAGTCGAAATCTCGCTATTTTAAAATTTATTAACCTTAATACTATTAATATAATTAAAATTATAAATTATTAAAAAAAAAAATTTAATATTTATTTATTTATTACTACTAACTTAATTAATTCTAATAATCTTAAGATTATACTTAATTAAGTACTTATTAATAAATGTTTATTTCGAATCAATTTTTTTTTTAAATTTTAAGATCTAGATAAAAGAAGTAATTATAATAAATATTTATTTTAAATTAATTTTTTTTTAATTTTAAGATCTAGATAAAAGAAATAATTATAATTATAAATAAAGAAATATTTATAATTCGATAGCGATTTCTTAATAAGCGAACATTAATTAATTTCTAATATTATTACTATTCTAGCTATTATTAAAGATATATTATCGTTATATAACTGTTCTATAACTAATAATCGATAAATAACCGATATATTACCGATATATAACCGATATAAAACTCAATTTATACTCGTTAGAAGAATTATTCTAACTTATAATTTTATATCGATTATTTAACGATCACATAACGGTCACGTAATAGTTATCGAACGGTTATAAAACGATTATAGAACGATTATACGATTCTTATAGAACTATAAATAATCTATATAATAACTAAAAATAATTTTTAATTTTAAAGTTCTTTATAGGGCTGAAAATTCGCTTAGTATATATAAGCTTAAATATTAACGCTAATAACTTAAAATTCGTTTTTTTCGAATTTTAACGAAATTTTTATATTAGAAGATATATTATATAATACTACTAGTCTATTCGAGACTTAGTAAAAAAATAAAAATAAAAATATATTATTATAACGATTATAAAACGATTATAGAACGGTTATAAAACTATAACCGTTATAGATTCTAAGAAAAGAGATCTATAGTTTACGACTATTATAAAACGATTATAAAATAATTATAAATCGGTTCTAGAACGGTTTTTTAACTAGTATAGAATCGTTATAATATCGTTTTATAATCGTAATACGCTAGTTCTATAACTTTATAAACGAATAGAATAGTAATATTAGCTAACTTAATATAGCGAAGAATAGCTTATATATAAATAGCTAATTCTTATCGAGTTCTAATATTATAAAATATATATTTCTTAGAAGTAAGATAATAAAGTATTATATTAATAGATTTCTTAAATCTCTTAATAATTATCGAATATTATTTCTCGATATTATTCTTATTTATACGTAAATTAACTCGCTTAAGATTAAATAGTTTCGTTATATATTAAGTGGAAATAGATTCTTTTAAGATAATATTTAAATTATTTTAGATAATTCTTAAGTCTTTAATAATAGCGAGATTATAAATTTATTCTACGAATAGAATTAAGCTTTTATAATAAATATCTTTCTTAATTATAATAACTTCTTCTTCTTCGTAAGACTTATTTAGATAAAAATTAAAAAATTCGAGATCCGCGATATTTTATTTACTATTATTATTATCTAAGTTATTAATATTTAATAAGTTTAACGAGTTAAAAGATTCTTATATTTTAATAAAAGTATTAAAACTCTAAATAGCTATATTAATTATCTATATAATAAAATCCTATAATTTCTAAAAAGTTATCTAATTAATTATAGAATCTTTTTCTAATAAAGTTATAGACGTTAATTTAAAAGATTATTAAGTATTTATTATCGATATAGAATTCGAAAATATAAATAAATCTAGAGTTATCGATTTTAAAGAAGTACCGTCTATAGAAGAAAAATTATATCTTCTAAAGTATTAAATAAAATCTAATTCTTTTCGAAAGTCGTACGTTCTATTACTAAAGGCTTTAAATACTCTTTAGAAGATAAATAAATTCGTATATTAAATATATAAGAATCCTAATAATTCTATCGAGAAAGCTCTTAAAGTTCTTACGAGTTTTAATATATCTAAAATCTACTAAAATATAAATCTTTAGATAATTTTTAATTATATAGTTAATAAAAAAGTTTACGAGTTCTAGAATCTTATATAGATAAGTATATTCGATAATAGTAAGAAATTAATAGATTTAATAATTAATTATAATTAGATCTCTCGAAAGTAGAGAAACTAGCTTAACAAAGTATAGAATAATAATTCTAGAAATTCGATAAGAAGAAGAATAAAGAAGTAAGACGAGTGAAAGACTTAAGAAGTCTAAAAATCGACGAAAGGAGAAGCTCGATAAAATTTGAAACTTAATATCTTTAATAGAGGAATTCCTAAATCTATTAATAATTAAATAATATTAATAATTAATATTACTACTATATTATTATAATAAATATATTATTCTAATATATAAGAAACTTTATTCTTTCTATTTAGAAATCTATTACTTTATAATAATAGTAAGCTTAATAAAGCTTCTTAATAAAGCTTAGCGAAGCTTAGTAAAGTAAATAGATACCTTCCCCTTACCTTACGTAATAGAATTCTAGATTAAAGATATAAAAATTATTATTAAATTCTTTCGAAATAGTTTATTTAGAGGATTTTAGAAAATTCTATAAATTTATTAAATCTTTAATATTAGATATAGATTATAATTTTTTTATAATTACTTATATAGCTTATAGTATAATCTACCTAATTAAAGAAATTAAATATAGTTTATATAGAGTTACTAATAGTATATTAAGATATAATAAATCACTAATATAGAATTACTACTATATTATTCTACTATCGATTTTTTATTAATTATTTATTAACTCTTTATTAACTATTTATTAATTATATATTAATACGTAAGTTTAAATAAATAATAGATTTTATAGAACTTATTATAAGTAAGAATAGTAGATATTTTATATTAACACATTATAAAGAATATAAATTACTTTAAATAGATTATTTTATCTAATTCGATATATAGTCTTTATTATATAGTTCACATCATTCGTTAAAATAGCCAATCTATATAAAGTAGATCTACGGAGAGTGATATCAAAAGTCCTACACATGCGCTAAATCTCTTGGCATACTTGGCAAATATTCTGAATATTTTGAATATTCTCAATATCACTGCTTTTTACTTAACAGCGACGTCAATACTATACATACGAGGTGCATATATACGAAGTATATATATGAAGCATCATCACTAGAAAAATAAAGCTATCCAAGAAAAAGGTCAGATTTATCAAAATGCCAAGCATGCCAAGAGATTTAGCGCATGTGCAGGACTTTTGATGTCACCCTCCGTAAAATTCCTATCACTACTAAGGCCTATAAGATAGTCGTTTTTAGATTTCGATTTTTTATTTTAATTACTCGGCGCTAAACTTACTTTAGCTACTCGGCTTAAACTTTATCTTAATTATTTAGCGCTAAACTTACTTTAATTATTTAATTTAAACTTTATCTTAATTATCTAGCGTTAAACTTACTTTAACTATTTAATACGAATTTTACTTTAATTATTTAATATTAAACTTACTTTAATTATCTAACTCGAACTTTACTTTAATTATTTAATATTAAACTTATTTTAACTATTTAATATTAAACTTACTTTAATAATTTAACGCTAAACTTACTTTAGCTATCTAGCTCGAACTTCACTTTAATTATTTAACGCTAAAACTCTAGCGAAAATTAATTAAGTTATTTTTATCTTATCTACTCGATTTTAATATCGTTAGCGTTAAACTTCGTATTTATCGAATTTCGCTTATAAAAGAATATATATAAAGAAAAGTATTAAAATTCGGATTATATAACTCTTAGCGTCTTAATAATTATATAATATAATTATATAATACGCCTTAATATATTTATATCTAGTCGCTCTTTTCTTTTATAGAACTCTTTATATTATATTATAAGAAGTATAAGATTTTAATAAGATAGTAAAAGTTATAATCATTCTTCTAAGAAAAGCTATTACTATTTGATTTGAAAGTTATTTATTTTATTCGGCTGTTTAGCTAAGATAGCCGCCTTAACGAAGATATCTTATCTAGAAATCTATAGGGACTTAAACTCGTAAATCACTCGCGCTCGAGTATATATAGAGTATTATATAAGGGTTTTTATAGAGGAAGACTATATCGAGTAACTCTACTAAATTAACGCTAAATTAAATAAATTAGAAATAAAAAGAAATAAATAAAATAAAGAAATTATTTAAATAATAGATTTAAATTTATTAATTTATTTTAATTACTAATATTATTAATATTTATATCTTAATTCTTTATAATATCGTTTAACTTCTTAATTATTTCTATTACTTTACGCTTAACTTAACTTATTATCGCGAGAAAGTTAAATATTAAATAGATAAAACTCTTATAAACCTTTATTTAACTAAAAAGCTCTCTCTAAAGATTCTTAAATATTTATATATTATACTCTTTAGTTTAATACCTCTTATAAAAATATAAAATTTAATTTATAAGAATCTATTTTCGAATTAGAGTTTAATAATAATTTTAAATAATATTTTAAAATTAATATATAACTAGATCGCTAAAATTATATAAGAGATAATATTTTTATAAAAATTAAATAGTAGTCTAATAGAGGATATCTTATTATCTCTTATTAATATCTCTTAAATTAAAATTAAATATTATAAAAGCGATTATTTTATTAATAATTCTTATCTTAAATATCGAATTAAGAATTAATTAACTTAAAATAATAATAAACTCTTTTTATATTACTTTCGATACTATATATTTAATTTATATATAAAATAAAAATTAATTAATATTATAAATAGAGTATAGCTATTATTATATCGATATCTAAATAAAATTAATTTTTAATTAAATCTTCTTATAGAGTAATTATTAAAGAAGATTCTTTATATATAATATTCTAAACTTATTATAGATTATAACTTATATTCTATTTATCGAAATTTTTAATTTATAATAATATTAATAAACGAAAATAAGACTCTTAATTCTATCGCTAAAATTAATAGCTTTTAATTTCTTATTTAAGATTATAAGATAGACTTATTAAAAGCTAATCTTTAATAAAAAAATAAGATAATTATTAATCTCTATAAAGTATTTCTATTAAAGTATATCTAGTTTTTATATATATAGAGATAAGAGTAATAGATATTAATTTAATAAAATAATATTAAAAATTAATTTATTAATAATATAGTCGATCTAAAAAGAGTATTTATTATATACTATTTTAGCTAAAATTATTAAGATTATATATATTAAATCTTATATATCTTTTAAGACTTTAATATCTCTATCTTATAAAGCTCGCTAGATCTTAGAATTAAACTTTTTTATATTCTTTAAATTAATTTTCTCTAATAATAAATAATAGAATATTAGCGTCGCTAGTAGTTTTATAATAATTTAAAAAAGTTTAATTTAGAGAATTTATATAAATATCTTTTTTTATTACTATTAGATAGTTTATATTAGCTTTAAAATATAATTAAACTAATTAAAAAATCGAGTTATTTAAAAATTAATAAATATTAAAATATATAAAAAGCTTTAAATATATAACGCTAGAATATTTTTAACTAGAATAATCTATATTAATTTAAGAGAGTTAATTACTCTATTAATTATAGTTATAATACTCTTATCGATAATAACGGCTTATAGATTAATTATCTTAACTTTATCTTCTTTTATCTAATAATAAATATAGAAATTATAAATAATACCTCGAACTTTATTATTCTATATTAACTTATAATACTTCTTTTCTAACTCGTTATATATTATTAAGAGTATATATAAAAATTATAAAGCGAATTTAAAAAGGAATATTATAAAGATAATTTCGATTATTATTTTACTTTTAAGAAATAAATAAAATTATAATTAGTCTTATATTAATTTCTTAGTCTTTTATAAGATTTTAATCTAAAAATTATCTAACTAATAATTAATATTTACTTCGATCAATATTTTTAGATATTTATAGAAGTTATTAAAGAAAATTTCCTTCGCTTCGATAATATAAATATAGATAATATTTTCTATATATAATATATATAATTTATCTTAATTAATTCTCGCGTTAATTATAGCGTAATAAATCTTTAAGACTATTATTATAATATTTATCTCTACTTAAAATTATATAATAATTATAATATTATTAATATATATTATTATCTTTAATATTCTATTTCTTATTTATATTTTTAGAATTTAAGAGTTATAAGTAATATATTAGATTAAATCTTTAATTATAATTACGAATAGAGGGTAATTTAGAAAATTCCTTTATTTTATATTATTTTATATTATAATTATTTCTCTAATATAACTATTAATATAAATCTTAATCTTAATTATCTTATAGATTAATTATATTTAAATAATAAATTCTTTAAATATATCTAATTCTTTTAAGATCGCTAGAAGAAACTCGTAATTAATTTAATTATATACTTTTTTCTAATCGAGAAAGAGAATAGCGATTCTCTTTTACTTCTATAATAGCTTTTTAATAAATTTATATTTAATTATTAAGTATTAAATTATTTTAATATTATTATTTATAAGTCTCTTTAATAAGAAAGCTAATTATTATTTATTAATTATCTTATCTAAAATCTTTATTAGACGTTATATTAGAATATTTATAAAGATTTTATAATTTATATTTATAAAAAATAAAAAATATTAATTCTTAATATTAATTTATTCCCCTTTATTTTTAAAAAGAATAATAAAAATCTTATTTATCTAATACTTCGAAAGTTTTTACTCTTATTATATTTAATTATAAAAGAAAATTAATTATATAATAATAATTAAGATTTTCTCTTTTTTCTTCTTCTTATATCTTATAATAGTCTTATAAAACTCGCTTAAAAAATTATCTTTATCTAATAAGATTTTTAAGAATACTCGATAAATAGCGGCCTATATCTCTCGAGCTTTAATAAGACTTTTTATTTTAATAATATCTATCGAGCTTATTCGATCTATTATATATCGTAGAATTTCGTCTTAAGCGCTCTCGTCTAAGGATTTTATATTATAAAGATTTTAATAGTAGTCTATTACTATTCTAAGAATATCTTTTAAATTTATATATATCTTTTTTTAATTATTCTTTAAAGTCTTAATAAAGCTATAATTTATATACTTAGCCTTTATAAAAAATTATTTTATTAATTTCTTATTAAGAATAAGATATTTAGCTATAATATTATAGAAATAGAATTAATTATATATATCTATAAGCTATTTCTTACGCGTTTTAATAATTACTATTCTTTTCTCTAATTTAAAATTTAATAATTTAAAATATCTTTTCTTTTATAGTTATAGATAATTACGCTATAGATTATACTTAACTTTCTAATTCGCCCTATAATTATTCTTTATAATATATTTTATAAATTATATTATTAATATCTTATAAATTATCTACTCTTTTATCGAATTTTCCTCTAAAAATATTTATAATATTTTTAAATATAAGACTTATATTTAATTTCTTTATAGAAATAAGAGTAATAATTTTTACCACTTAGATTTTTAAGTAATTATAGAGGTTATTCTTATTATAGTTATTATAATCTTATAGTTAATAAATAATTTATTAAACGCTATCTCTTAACTCTTCGATTCTTTTATTTAGTTATCTTAAATATAGATTTAATTAATTCTAGAAATTAAAGTTTTATTATCTAAGAAATATATAAAAACTTTAAAATTTAAATTTTAAATTCTCTAATTATTTATTAGATAATATACTCTATCTTTTTTAAGCTTTAATAATAATTTAAATAATACTTATAATTATAAAGGCGGCGAGGGGATTATAAAGGCTTTATCTATAGCGATTAGCGTAAAGTTTTAATCTCCCTCTACTACGTTATAAAATATTTATAATAATATTTATTTAAGCGCTTCTATATTTACTTTTAATTATAATAGTTTTATATTCTCTTTAATTAAGATATATATTAATATTATTATAAATATATATTCTTTATATTTAATTCTATAAATTAAAATTCTTTTATTATCTTCTTTATAAAGAATATAATCTAAGTTTCTATCTCTCTATTATTTTATAAATTTAATATTTATAATAATAATAATTCTATTTTTTTTAACTCGATAGATTATAATAGCTATTTATAGAAATAATCTTTTATAATATTTCGTAATTTTATTAAATAGATTTATCTCTTAAAGTAATAGAATATTAATTCTATAACTTTATATTATATTATATATTTTTCTAAAATAATCTAGATTTAAAATTAAATAAATATTAAATAAGATTATTTATATCTTATATATAGTTATAATTATAATATAATAAATTTAATTTTTTTATAAAAAGAACTTTATAATATTTATAGATTTTAATATTTATAATTTCTTATACTTAATTATTAAATACGCTTTTTTATAAATATTATATATTTTAATTAAATTTATTAATTTAAATCTAACGCTAAACGCTTTATTATATTTTAATTTTAATTATTTAATTATAAACTTAAAGCTATATACTTTAAAACTTTTTTTAAAAATAATTATAATCTTATTACTCGTAACGCTCTTAAACTTTTAATATATTAATTAGAATTTTAAATTCTTAAAGTTTTTTATCTCTACTATCTATATAATTAGAAGATAAAAATCTATAATATCTAGTAAACTCTTATTCGTTATATATACTTAAAACTCTCTTATATAATATTTAATAATATTTATAATTAAAATATTAATATAAAAGCTTTAATTCTTAATTTCTTTAATAATTATAAAATAATAATATATTATTTAGTCTTTAACGTTATAAAGTTTTATAAATATTATATTTTTAAGCTTTATAATCTTTTTTAATTTTTTTATAATTTATTTTAGAGTTATTTTTTTTATTTTTTTTTATAATTTAAATAATATTTTTAGATAAAGCTATCTATTATTTTTAAGAGCCGATATTACTAAAATAACGATATCTCTCTCTTTCTTACTATAGCGAATAAGTATTACTTTATTCTTTTATATTAATATATATAAAGATTTTAATCTAGATCTAAACTTCGATTTAATATAATTTAATAAAATTACTTTTCTCGATATTTTACTTCTTATTATTAAAGATAAAGTATAAATTAAACTTATCTTCTATAGTTAAATCTTCTTTATCTTTTTCTTTATTAATAATTAAGAAAAGTTAAGAATATTAACTCGATCTTATTTAAAGATTAATATTTTAAATAATAAAGATAAAAGAATTATTTCTCTTATTAATCTATCGCAGTCTTACGATTAATAGTTCTATTTATAAAATTTATAAAATTAAAAAAAATCTTCTCCCCTTTATCTTAACTCCTTTACTATCTCTTATCTTTTTTTATATTACTTATTCTTCTTAGCTCTCTTTTATTCTTTCTTTTCTTCTTCTCTAGCGTATATTAATTAATATTCTCTTTATTAATAATTTATTTTTCTAAAAAACTTAAATTAAAATATTTCTTATATCGAAAGAAAAAAGATTAATAAAATTTAATAGATATTAGATTTACTTTATTATTAGATTATAATTTATTTAAAAATAAACTACGTCTTAATAATATATTATTTTCTTATATTACTTTATTATTTAATTAATTCTTAATAAATTATTTATTAATAATTTTAAGTTATTAATTTAAGAAAGATTCTTTTATAATAATTTTAATAGAGTTAGATATTAATATTATAGCGTTATATTAATAATTAATATAATATATTAATTATCTATATTATATTTTAATTTAGATTTTTTAAAATATATTTTCTAATAAGATTCTTAATTCTTAAATCTTAATTATTATCTCTTTTAGCTACTTTATTTTAATAAAAAAGTTTTTCGCGTTATAATATATATACGTTTTAAAGAGTAATATAGCGATAGCGAGATATTAAGTAAAGTAATCTATTAGAATAATAAAAAGACTTCGTCTATTATATAATTATTCGTTTTTTTTAAATATTTAATAGAGATATAGAGATATTTTATTAGAAAATAGCTAAGAGTTTATAGCTAAATTCCTTAGATACTAAACCCTTAGAGTTATTACGTTAAGATATTATATATAAACTTAAATACTATTAACTAGACGCCGCTGCTAGCGCCCCTAGAACGTACTATCATCGTCGGCGATACTTCTAAAAGAAGAAAAGCTATTACTAAGATATCGAGTGTTAAGCTATAGCTAAAGTATCGAGTACTAAGCTATATTAAGCGCTAAGTTATATTAGTTTATATTAAGCTATAGTATTAATAGATATAGCTATAATTATAATATCTTCTTTTTTAAAAAAAAAAAAGCTTATCTCGAATATTAAAGTAAATAAAAAGTATTAATAAGAAGATAGGTATTTAATATTAATATTAGAAATTTTATCGATTTAGATATAGTTTTCTAGGCTTATTTATTCGTTAAGTATTAAGAAAATTCTAAAATTCTAATTTTTATATTAAATAATTAGAGATTTTATATTTAAAAACTCCGCAGCGAGAGTCTTAATAGCGTTATCGCTTTTTTATAAAATAATATTAATATTTTATTTAATCTACTTTCTATTTATTATAATAATTATTATCTTTAATATTAAAAATTTATTCGCTAGAATTACTATCGCGTTATTTTAATATAAATTAAAGATTATTAAAGTTTAAATTTTATAATTAATAAAGATAATAATAATAGATAGATTAATAACTTATTTAAATAATCTAATCTCTATTATTCTTAACTCTATTAATATCTTACTTTTAAAAAATCTAATTTTTAAAAAATTTATTATTAATAATATTAAGATAAAGCTTAAAAATAAGATTAGCTATATAATTAAAAATAAGATATTAATTAATAAAGCTTTTAATAAAGTCTATTTAAGAGAGCTTAATATTAAAATTATAGTTAATATTTAATTAAGATATAAAATTAAAAGAAATTACGACTTCTTAAATCTCTATTATTTATTTAGTAAAAGGATTTTTAGAATATCTTAATTTTCTAAAATTCTATAGTTATTTAAATAAACGTCTTTTAGATAATAGTATTATATCATCTTTTCTCTAGCGTCTTTTACGAGTTTATTAGAGTATATTCTATTTTTTATACTCTTTTAAGCGATAAAATAGATCTTATATATAAGCTTTATACGCTCTTTAAGATTTTTATATAATTAATATATATTTTATATAATAAAGCGTTTAACGCTATTTTTATTTATTTATATAATTAATATTTTATAAAATATAAAGTTTTAAATTAATTACTCTTTTAAATTAAAGTTAAATTTTTAAAATTTAAATTTATTTTTAATATATAATTTTATTATATAAAACTTTTAAAAATTAAATAAGATTATAAAGATTTTATAATAGAGAAGAAATTTCTTTTTAGTAATATTATTAATAATATCGATAATAATATAAATAGAAAATCTATTAATAATAGATTACTCTAACTTCTTAATATAGTTAGTTTAAAGTTATAATATAATATTCTTAAACTTTTCTTTATTATTTAAATTATTAAAAATCTAGCGATTTATTAATTTATCGAGATTTTAATAAGTAATAAAAATATTTCTATTTTTTATATCGATTATTAAGATTTTAAATCTTTTTAAAATAATAAAGATTATATTAAATAAGTAATTTAGATTTTTTAGCGCTTAAAGCGCTAATATAGCTAGATCTAGAGTTAATAAGAAATATAATAAGAAGTTACTCTAGTCTTAGCTTTAGTCTATATTTAATAATTTTTTTAAATTATTATAAATATACTAAAAAGCTTTATCCGCGTTTTTAAAAATAATTTATTAAAAACTCTAAAAATTAATATAGCTAAAAGCGATTTTCGAAGTAATATTAATTATTTCTCTAAAATAATTTAAGACTTAATCTATTCTTAAAATTATAATTAATAATACTTTATAGCGAATCTTTAAATAGTTATTATAGTTTAAAAATAAGAAGTTCTTATCTTTATTTTATAGATTAATACTTTTTTAATGATCTTTTAAATAGTAAATATAAAAAGCTTTTAAAATTTCTAGCTACTTTAATATCTTCGCGTAAGTCTTTATTTAAATTAATTAAAAAGTATTAAATAGAGAATAATTATTATAATCGAAAATATAAATAAATAAAGAGATAAAAGAATAGCGACTAACGTCTTCTTTTATTTAGTAGAGAATTTTATTAAAATTTAAAAGTATAATAATATTATTAATAACTAATTAAAGGGCTTTATTTATAATATAATAAAGTACTTTTCGAATTAATAATTATAAAGTATTTTAAATTAAGAAGTAGAGATATTAATTATTTAATACTATAAAAATTCTATTATAAAGTTTAAAAAGATTTTTAAATTTAGATTTAGCGAGATAATTAAGAAGTACCGCGTTATTATATTATAAAATCGATATCAAATAACCTTTAAAGTCGTCTATACTAAGAAATATAGATTATAATATTTCTTTAAATCTTTAAAAATATAGAAATATTAGAAAGATATTTTTTTTAGATTTCTTTTTAAGTAAATTTTAGATAATAATAGTTTATACTAAGAAACGCAAATTAGATATAGCTATTATTTACTTTTAATTTATAATTAATTAATTAAATAAGAGTTAATCTCCTTATTTAGAGATATTTTTATATTTATACATCAAGCTTTTAATAGATTATATTAGCATAAAAAATAAAAAACGAAAGCGTCGTTATTTTTAAGTAAATTATAGCGATAATATTTATATAAATAATATTTATATATTAATAGATATAAAATATAATTAGAGTAGAATATTATTAAATTAATATAAGATATAGATATATTTATATAAATAAAGATAGAAATATAATAGTAAAAAGATTTAATTTTATCTTAATTTAATTTACTTATTTTATAAATATAGAGAAGAAAGCGAGAATCTATAACCTTATTTTTATATTCTTAACTTCTCGAATTTCTTAATTATTTCTAATATATCCTCTCGAAAGTATATTAGTAGATTTCTAAATAATTTCAAAGTATTCTTTTTAGCGTATATGATATTTATTCTTCTTCCCTCGTTTTTTTCGATATATAATCTTCTCTATTATATACTCCTCTTATTTTTTAATAATTATAAATATAAAAAGAGATATTTCTTTATTAAAAGGAGTTTAATTTAATCTTACTTTAGATAAATAATTAAAATAATCGAATAAACTTTAGATATATTAAGAGGAAGTTTTAGCTTATAGATTAAAGTATTAATCTTTTTAGGAATTTTATATAAATCGACTTTTTTAGTAAATAATAAGGAATTTTTAGGGATATAATAGTCTATATCTTTAGTTTTAATTAATTTAAGATATATACTCTTAATTAAATTAAGAATTTTATATTTAATATTATATTAAGTAATTATCTTAGTTTATATAAGCTTAATAGCGTTAGAAATATTATTATAAATTATCTTTTAAGTTTTAATAAAGTTTATAAATATTAAATCTCTATCTAAGATTATATTTATTAGAAAATCTCTAAATTTAACTTTATAGAGGGCTTTAAAAGAAATAATAGAAGTTAAGGCGTTCTCTATAATATTTAAGAAATATTTTACTTTTAATAATAGAATATTCTAATTTTTTTTATATTTATCGACGAGTAGATATTATAAAGCCGTCTCTATTATTTAATTTATATATTTTATTTATCTATTTATCGAAGAATAATAAGTCGTTATTATTTTAAATATTATCTTATATTTTAAAAATAATATTCTCTAGAATATACTAATAAATTTAAAGTTTTAATCGAAGATTAATTTATAGGGGATCTTCTAAAATCTATAGATCTGATCGAAATATCGAGCCGCTTAAATTTTTATTATATCTTTCTTATTCTCTAATATTAATTAAACGAATTTAAAAAATTTATTAATAACTATTAAGATATAATTATATTTATTAAAAATTAGAGATAATCTAATTATAAAGTCTATAAATAATTCTTTTAACGGCTATTAGAAACTTTTTATTAATTAAAATTATTTATATAATAATTATTAAGAGGGTTTTAATAATTAATATATTAGATAACTATTAATATACTTTTTAGATTATCTTCTATATCTTCGAAAAGTATATTAAACTATAAAGTCGATTATATATTCGATATATATTCTTTTAGATATAATAATTATAATTATACTTTAAGACTTTATAAGTTAATAATTTAAGAATATATAAGTAATTTAATCTTTTATCTAGTATATAAAATAATTCTAAATTAATGATTGATTTGAAAGTTATTTATTTTATTCGGCTATTTAGCTGAGATAGCCGCCTTAATAAAGGTACTCCATCTAAAAATCTATAGGGACTCGAACCTGTAAATCAGCTCGCGCTTGAGTATATATAGAGTATTACGCGAAGGCCTTTATAGAGAGAGATTATATTAAGTAACTTTATTAAATTAACGCTAAATTAAATAAATTAGAGATAAAAAGAGGTAAATAAAATAAAGAGATTATTTAAATAATAGATTTAGGTTCGCTAATTTATTCTAATCGCTAATATTACTAATATCTATATTCTAATTCTTTATAATATTATTTAACTTTTTAATTATCTCTATTATTTTTCGCTTAATTTAATTTATTATTATAAAAGAATAAGATATTATATAAATAGAGTCTTTATAAATCTTTATTCGATTAAGAAACTTATTTTAAAGATTCTTAAATATTTATATATTATACTTCTTAGTTTAATATCTCTTATAAAGATATAAAACCCGATTTATAAGAATCTACTTTCGAATTAGAATTTAATAATAACTTTGAGTAATATCTAAAAATTAATATATAATTAGATTACTAAAATTATATAATAGATAATATTTTTATAAAGATTAAATAGTAGCCTAATAGAGGATATCTTATTATCTCTTATTAATATTTCTTAAATTAAAGTTAAGTATTATAAAAGCGATTATCTTATTAATAATTTTTATTTCGAATATCGAGTTAAGGGTTAATCGATCTAAAATAATAATAAACTCTTTTTATATCGCTTTCGATATTATATATTTAATTTATATATAAAATAAAAATTAATTAATACTATAAATAAGATATAATTATTATTATATCGATATTTAAGTAAAATTAATTCTTAATTAAATCTTCTTATAAAGTAATCGTTAAAGAAGATTCTCTATATATAATATTTTAAACTTATTATAAATCGTAACTTATATTTTATTTATCGAGATTCTTAATTTATAGCGATATTAATAAATAAGAATAAAATTCTTAATTCTATCGCTAAAATTAATAGCTTTTAATCTTTTATCTAAAATTATAAAATAGATTTATTAAAAGCTAATCTTCGATAGAGAAATAAGATAATTATTAATCTCTATAAAGTATTTCTATTAAAGTATATCTAGTTTTTATATATATAAGAATAAGAGTAATAAGCGCTAATTTAATAAAATAGTATTAAAAATTAATTTATTAATAATATAGTCGATCTAAAAAGAGTATTTATTATATACTATTCTAGCTAAAACTATTAAAATCGCGTATATCGAGTTTTATATATCTTCTAAGACTCTAATATTCTTATTTTATAGAGCTCGCTAAATCTTAGAATTAAACTTTTTTATATTCTCTAAATCGATTTTTTCTAATAATAAATAATAGAATATTAGCGTTATTAATAGTTTTATAATAATTAAAAGAGATTTAACTTAAAGAATTTATATAGATATCTTTTTTTATCGCTATTAGATAGCTTATATTAACTTTAAAATATAATTAAACTAATTAAAGAATCGAGTTATTTAAAAATTAATAAACGCCGAGATATATAAAGAGCTTTAGATATATAATATTAGAATATCTTTAATTAGAATAGTTTATACTAATTTAAAAAAGTTAATTACTCTACTAATTATAGCTATAACGCTTTTATTAATAATAGCTTATAGATTAATTACCTTAACTTTATTCTCTTTTATCTAATAATAAACGTAAAGATCACGGATAATATTTTAGACTTTATTATTTTATATTAACTTATAATATTTTTTTTCTAACTCGTTATATATCGCTAAGAATATATATAAAAATCGTAGAGCGAATCTAAAAAGGGATATTATAAAGATAATTTTAATTATTACTCTACTCTTAAGAGATAGATAAAATCACGATTAGTTTTATATTAATTTCTTAATCTTTTATAAGATTTTAGTCTAAAAATTATTTAATTAATAATTAATATCTATCTTAATCGATATCTTTAAATATTTATAAAAGTTATTAAAGAAAATTTCCTTTATATTAATAATATAAATATAAGCGATATTTTCTATATATAGTATATATAATTTATTTTAATTAATTCTCGCGTCGGTTACGGCGTAATAAATCTTTAAGATTATTATTATAATATCTATTTCTTTTTAAAATTATATAACGATTATAATATTATCGATATATATTATTATCTTTAATATTCTATTTTTTATTTATATCCTCGAGATTTAAGAGTTATAGGCGATATATTAAATTAAATCTTTAATTATAATTATAAATAAAGGATAACTTAGAGAATTCTCTTATTTTATATTATTTTATATTATAATTATTTCTCTAATATAGCTATTAATATAGATCTTAATCTTAATTTTTTTATAGATAAGCTATATTTAAGTAATAAATTTCTTAAATATATCTAATTCTTTTAGAATCGCTAGAAGAAACTCGTAATTAACTTAATTATATACTTTTTTCTAATCGAAAAAGAGAATAGCGATTTTCTCTTACTTCTATAACGACTTCTTAATAGATTTATACTTAATTATTAAGTATTAAATTATTTTAATATTATTATTAATAAGTCTCTTTAATAAAAAGATTAATTATTATTTACTAATTACCTCGTCTAAAGCCTTTACTAAATATTATATTAAAATATTTATAAAGATTTTATAATCTATATTTATAATAAATAGAGAACGATAATTCTTAATATCGATTTATTTATCTTTATTCTTGAAAAGAATAATAAAAATCTTATTCGTTTAATACTTTAGGAGTTTTTACTTTCACTATATCTAATTATAAAAGAAAATTAATCGCGCGATGATAATCGAGATTTCCCTCTTCTTCTTCTTCTTATATCTTATAATAATTTTATAGAACTTTACTTGAAAGGCCGTCTTTATCTAGCGAGATTCTTAAAAACGCTTAGCGAATAATAACTTATATCTCTTAAGCTTTAATAGAGTTCTTTATTTTAATAGTATTTATCGAGTTTACTCGATTTATTATATATTATAAAATCTCATTTTAAGCGTCTTTATTTAAGGGTTTTATATTATAGAGATTTTAATAATAATCTATTACTACTCTAAGAATATCTTTTAAGTCTATATATATCTCTTTTTAATTATTCTTTAAAATCTCGATAAAGCTATAATTTATATATTTAGCCTTCGCGAAAAATTATCTTATTAGCTTCTTATTAAGAATAAGATATTTAATTATAGTATTATAGAAATAGAATTAATTATATATATCTATAAGCTATTCCTCGCGCGTTTTAATAATTATTATTTTTTTCTCTAATTCGAAATTTAATAATTTAAGATATCTTTTCTTTTATAGTTATAGGCGATTATATTATAAATTATACTTAACTTTCTAATCCGCCTTATAATTATTCTTTATAATACGTTTTATAAATTACGCTATTAATATCTTATAAATTATTTACTCTTTTATCGAGTTTTCTTTTAAAAGTATTTATAATATCTTTAAATATAAAGCTTATATTTAATTTCTTTATAGAAATAAAAGCGATAATCTTTATCGCCTAGATTCTTAAATAGCTATAAAGATTATTCTTATTATAACTATTATAGTCTTATAATTAATAAATAATTTATTAAACGCTATCTTTTAATTCTTTAACTCTTCTATCTAATTATCTTAAATATAAATTTAATTAATTCTAAAAACTAAGATTCTATCGCTTAAGAAGTATATAAAAACTTTAAAATTCGAGTTTTAAATTCTTTAACCGTCTATTAGATAATATATTCTATCTTTTTTAAGCTTTAATAATAATTCGAATAGCGCTTATAGCTATAAGAGAGGGTAAAGAGATTATAAAGATTTTATTTATAGCGACTAGCGTAAGATTTTAGTCTTTCTCTATTATATTATAAGACGTTTATAGCGATATTTATTTAAGCGTTTTTATATTCGCTTTTAGTTATAATAGTTTTATAATTTCTTTAATTAAAGCGTATATTAATATTATTATAAGTATATATTCTTTATATTTAATCTCGTAAATTAAAATTCTTTTATTACCCCCTTTATAAAGAATATAATTTAAATCTTTATCTCTCTATTATTTTATAAATTTAATATTTATAATAATAGCGACTTTATTTTTTTCGACTTGATAGATTATAATAACTATTTATAAAAATAATCTTTTATAATATTTCGTAATTTTATTAAATAGGTTTATCTCTTAAAGTAGTAGAATATTAATTCTATAACTCTATATTATATTATATATTTTTCTAAAATAATCTAGATTTAAAATTAAATAAATATTAAGTAAGATTATTTATATCTTATATATAATTATAATTATAATATAATAAATCTATTCTTTATAAGAAAGAACTTTATAATATTTATAGATTTAAGCGCCTATAATTCCTTACACTTAATTATTAAATACGCTTTTCTATAAATATTATATATCTTAATTAGATTTATTAGTCTAAATCTAATACTAAACGCTTTATTATATTTCGATCTTAATTATCTAATTATAAACTCGAAGCTATATATTTTAAAGCTTTTTTTAAAAATAACTACGATCTTACTACTTATAACGCCTTTAAACTTCTAATATATTAATTAAAATTTTAAGCCCTTAAAGTTCTTTATCTTTACTATCTATATAGCTAAAAAATAAAAATCTATAGCGTTTAGCGAACTCTTATTTATTATATATACTTAAAGCTCTTTTATATAATATTTAATAATATTTATAATTAAAATATTAATATAAAAGCTTTAATTTTTAGCTTCTTTAATAATTATAGAAAAGTAATAGTATATTATTTAGTTTTTAACATTATAAGATTTTATAAATATTATATTTTTAAGCTTTATAATCTTCTTTAATCTCTTTATAATTTATTTTAAAATTAGTTTATTCTACTTTTCTTATAGTTCGAATAGTATTTTTAAATAAAACTATTTATTATCTTTAAGAGCTAATATCGCTAAAGCGGCGATATCTTCTTCTTTCTTACTATATTAAATAAATATTACTCTACTCTTTTATATTAATATATATAAAAGTTTTAGTCTAGATCTAAACTTCGATTTAATATAACTTAATAAAGCTACTTCTCTCGATATCTCGCTTCTTTACTATTAAAGATAAAGTATAAATCGAACTTATCTTCTATAGCTAAGCCTTCTTTATCTTTTTCTTTATTAATAATTAAAGAGAGTTAAGAATATTAACTCGATTTTATTTAAAGATTAATATTTTAAACGATAAGAATAGAGAGATTATTTTTTCCTATTAGTCTATCGTAGTCTTACGATTAATAATTCTATTTATAGAATTTATAGAGCTAAAAAAGTTTTCTTCCCTTTACCTTAACTCCTCTATTATCTTTTATCTCTTCTCGCATTATTTATTCTTCTTAGCTCTCTTTCGCTTTCTTCTTTTCTTCTTCTTTAATGTGTATTAATTAATATTCTTTTTATTAGCGACTTACCCCTTTAAAAAACTTAGATTAAAATATTTTTTATATCGAGAGAGAGAAGATTAATAAGATTTAATAGATATTAGGTTTACTTTATTATTAGATTATAGCTTATTTAAAAATAGACTACGTTTTAATAATATACTATTTTCTTATACTACTTCGTTACTTAACTAATTCTTAATAAATTATTTATTAATAATTTTAAATTCTCGATTTAAGAAAGACTCTTTTATAATAATCTTAATAGAGTTAGATATTAATATTATAGCGTTATATTAACGATCGATATAATATATTAATTATCTATATTATATTTTAATTTAGATTTTTTAAAATATATCTTCTAATAAAACCCTTAGCCCTTAAATTTTAATCGTTATTCCTTTTAACTATCTTAATCTAATAGAAAAGTTTTTCGCGTTATAATATATATACGCTTTAGAGGATAATATAGTAATAGCGAGGTATTAAATAAAGTAATTTATTAAAATAATAAAAAGACTTCGTCTATTATATAGTTATTTATTCTTTTTAGATATTTAATAGAGGTATAGAGGTATTTTATTAGAAAATAGTCGAGAATCTATAGCTGGATTCCTTAGGTACTAAGCCCTTAGAGTTATTACGTTAAGATACTATATATAAACTCGAGTACTACCAGCTAAACGCCGCTGCCAGCGCCCCTAGAACGTACCTCTTCCCGGGGAAACCCCTTAAAAGGTTTTTTTTTTTTATTTATAAAGGGATTTTATTTTTTAATTACTAATTTTTTAAAAAAGAAATATCTTAGAAAGTCGTATTACGCTCTTCGTATATTCTCGTAAATCTAATATTTTAAATCTGCTTCTCCGCTAGATTAGCTAGTTTATAATAGATAAAATATAAATATAAAATAGAAATATAGAAATTTAATAAAGGGCTTATTTATCTATATTATTTAACTTATAATATACTTAGTAACTTTCATCTTTTTATTACTTCTATCTTCGAGATATTCTATTTAAAATAAAAAATCGTCTAAAATAATAGCTAATTAAAATATCTAAAAATAAAATATTTAACTCGTATATTAGTCTAAAAGTAAGTTTATTAGTTTATATAAATTAAATATTATAGTTATAATTTAATAAAAGAGCCTAATCACCTCTCTCTAAGCTCCCTTTAATCTTATTATTATACTCTTTACGACTTATATATAAAATATAATACTTTCTTATATCGATATTTAAAAGTCTAACGATCTATACTATCTTTAATAATTTTTAATAAAAAACTTTAAAAATAGAATTAAGCTTTAATTCTTTAAAGTTTTATATTATAATTACTCTAGTAAATAATCTAATACGTTTTTTAGAGAGCTTATATAAGAAGATATTATTAATTTAAGCTAAGTCGAAGTTTTAAATAGTAATAAAATCTTCAATATTAAATATAATTTAATATTTAGATACTCTATTATAATTTATTAATAACTATTTATTCTAGATAGCGATTTTTATAGCTATTATTAAGTCTATATATATAAATAAATAATAGAGATATAAAAGCTATTAAAGAGAGGATAATTAGATATCTTATTAATTTATAAAGCTAAGCTTTTAATATTATTATAATTTAACGCGTTTAAATAAAATAATATTAGACTTTTTATAATTTATCTTATAGATATATTATAATAATATTAAGAATAAATTATTAAGAGTAAGCTAATTAAACTATAAAGGCTATTCTAAATTTTTTATAATATATTTATAATCTAGATATTTTAGCGTTAATAATTTTTTATAAGCTATATCTCTAATAATTATTATTTAAAATTAATATAAGTTATTCTTTTTAATATCTAACTTAGAGTAAAGTAGTAAGTTAATTAAAAGAATAAAGTATTTTAAATATATTCTTATTATCTTTATAATTAATCTAGACTTAATAAATATATATAAATTAGCGAGAATAAAGCGTAGAGTTTAATATAAGCTCTCTTTACTAAATAAAACCTTTTCTATATCTTAAAAATTAATTTAAATTATTATTTTTTTAAAGAATCTTTTTTATTAAATTAATATAAAGGCGATAAATAAGAAGAATTCTATATATATATTTATATTTATTCTTATCGCTAAGAGTAATATAATTATTAGAAGTAATATACTTCATAATTACGTTCTTATAATATAGAGTAATATATATATTTAGATATATTATAATATTATAAAATACTACTACTTACTTTATAATACCGCCCTTAATCTTAAAAATCTCTATTAAATATTTATATTCTAAATAACTTAAATATTATAACTCGCTATTTTTAAATATACTTTCTACTTTAAAATTATCGTCTAAAAAATTAATTAATATTATTTATTTAAAGAAGATAAGATAATTATCGCGTTTAAAGTTTTTAGAGTAAATAAGAATAGCGTATTAATAGAGTCTTTAAAATATCTTTCTTAATTATAATAATAGCGATATTATATTTTATTAATTTATTTAACTTATATTCTATATTAGAATTATAATATTATTTTTAATTATAATAGCGTAATATATAATAATTAAATTAACGCTATTAAAATTTAACGTCGAAGATATTATTACTTCTATAACTTTTAGATATATAAAATTAATCTATTTAAATTATAGCTAGATTTATAAAAATAAAAATATAATAATTAAGAGTTTATTATATTTTTATATTTAATAATTAATAAGATAATATTTAAATAATTATAATTAATCTTAGTTAGATAAAAAGAAAAAGTATTAAAGCTTAGCATAATAGATATTAATATTAACGTTAATAAGTATAATAACAAATAATATATATTACGCTTATTTAATAATTCTAATATATTTCGAATATATTATATCTTTAAGTCGATTATATATAATATTTAGAGATAATATAATAATAATTAGCGAAGTCTATTTAGATCTTATTTCTATACTTTAAAAAAAATTTAATATTATTTATAAATATATTATTTTTAATTTATTTATATAGAATTTAATAATAATAGCGAGTATTAAGTATAATATTAAAAGTTAAATTCGCTTTTTACTTCTTTATAATTAGATATTTTAAATATTCTCTATTAATAATCGAAGATATAAAGCTAGAATTCTTCTATTATTATTTTATATCTTCTATAAAAACTATAATATAGATATATATAAATATATCTACATTATTAAGATTAATTTTAATATTATAATTTAAAATTATTAATCTAAATTCTAAAATCTTAATTATATCTTTAAAGTCGTTAATATATAAATTAAGTACTAAAAGTAATATATTAACTCTTTATTTTCTCTTTTATTAATTTAGACTAGCGATTATAATATAAACTTCTATTAGAAATTAATATATATTCTAATATAAATTAAACGTATTAATAAAGATAAAAAGAGAAATTAAAAGATATAGAGATATAGTAAAGCTAGCTAGATATATACGACTATATATATTTAACTTTAATACTTTATAAATAAATATAAAGAGTTATAATAGATAAGTACTTTTATTATTAAGCTCGAAGATTTAATATATTATAAATCTTAATTGAATATGATTAATATATTTCTATTTAATTTAATATCTAATCTCTTATAACATAATTAAAATATATATTAATTTCTAATATAGACTTATTCTTAATTTAAATAAAAGCTTTTTATTTTAAAAGAAATAGTTTTTTAGTTATTAATGTTAATATTAGAAATCTAATTTTTATTAATATTAAGATTTTATTATATATATATAATATTATATTATTAATATTTCATAAATTAATATACTATTTTATATATATAAATATTCTAATTATTCCTTAATTAATAATTATTTTAGTTATTATTATTCAATCTCTAATATATCTAATAGTATTCTACTTTTAATAGATTATAAGCCTAAAAGCGGGTAGAGTAGTATCGAATATTCTTACACTTTCTAATATAAATATTAAACTAAGTCTTCAATAATTATTTATAAATAGATATATCTTATAGCGATAGTCTATTTTTTTAACTTATACCCACCGACGAGAGGGCTATCGCCATTTAATTCCTTATATAAAAAATATCGAACTAAAATCCTTATTTTATCCGAGGTCTCGAAATTAATACGAATAAAAAACCCTTATATCATACGAGGACCCGAACCAATCAAAAATCCTCACATTATTCCGAGGTCCCGAAATAATACGAGTAAACCAACAAAACCCTCAGATCATTCCGAGGTCCCGAAACAATACGGGCAAAATATCAAAAACCCTCAGATTATTCCGAGGTCCCGAAGCAATAAAAAAACAAAAAATAAAAAAACTCTCAATATTATTTCCGAGGTTCTAAAAGGGTATTTAAAAGCCCCGGCACTCTTCCTATTTTCCCTATCGAGGTTTTTTATAAGTTTAATAAGGTCGAGTAAATAATTAATCTCAAATATAAAGCGTGGATTTAGAAACTAATATATATAGGATATAATATATTAGAGTTTAGGGAATCTAGCTTCTAAGGCTATCGGAGAGTATTATAATATTAGCTTCTTCGGCTATTATATAATATATCGCGTATTATTAGAGCTAGTAATTATCAGCTATTATTAACCACCTATTTTATATATATAAATATTCGTATATTTTATAAATTAATAATTAGTCTTTTAGTTTCAATCAATATTCTAATATATCTGGTATTCTACTTTTAATAGATTTAACGTATTATAAATCTTAATTAATATATCGATATATTTCTATTTAGTCTAATATCTAATCTCTTATAGCGATAATTAAAATATATATTAACTTTTTTAATATAAACTTATTCTCGACTTAAATAAAAGAGATTTTTATTCTAAGAGAAATAGTTCTTTAGCTATTAAGTATATCAATATCGAAAAATCTAATTCTTTTTAATTTAAAAGCGCTCGTAATATAGAGTAGATTTACGAGAATTCTAACTTAATTAATTATTTCTCTAATAATTATTTTATTTCTATTAATCGTAGCGATATAAATTATATAATATTTATAATTATTTTAATAGAAATAATTCTTTTTTTTATAATAATAGTAGATAATATTAGAGAGAAAGATCGAAGTTTAATTAAAATAGAATATATATTCTCTTAAATAAGATTTAATAGAAGAAGTTTATATTAAAAAGTAATAGAGCTTAAAAAATTAATTAATAAAATATATTATTCTTATATAAATCTTAATATAAAATTTAATTAATAAAAGTATAGTCTTAAATAGCTTAATAAAATTAAAGAAATATATTATACTCTTTATAATTTAAACTTTCTTCTACTTACTTTATATCGAAAACTACTCTTATATTATATCTATCTTCTAATATTATAATTATATTAATAATAATTATATATTAATATATTTCTTAAAAATTATAATAGAGTAAGAAAGATCTTTAAATATCTATAAATTCTCGAGAAGATTAAATATCTCTAATAAATTCTAATAGTTTTATCAAGTAATATTAGATATCTTATATTATAAATTTAATATTATTAAAAATATCTTTATCTCTTAACTAGCTCGCTTATATAATACTTCTTTTAATAGATTTATTATTAAAAAATAATATAAAGATAATAATATACTTTTATTAGAAGATATAATAAACTTATCTTAAGCTAGCTTATTAAAGTTATTTAAAAAAAATTATTAAGAAAATTTAAAAGATAAGAGAAAATTAGATAGCGTATTAATAGAGATCTTTAAGAATAAAGAGTTAAGATCGTTAATTAGAGCTTCGTAAATAAGATCTTTTACTTTTATATTCTTTATATATTTAAATAAATTATTAATAATAAAAATAGCGTTTTTAAAAATTAATAAAAGCGTATATATTAATAATAGAAAACTTATATTAAAGTTATTATTAGTAATAATCTTAAGTAATATAAATATCTTATCTTATAATATAATCTTTATAGACTTTATAGACTTTATAAACTTATTAAACTTTATAAACTTATTAAATTTATTAAATATATTATTATTATATTTCTATTTTTTACTTTTATTCTTTCACTTAGAATTATTTAATTATTATCGCTTAATAATATCGAATTTAAATCTTAAAATAGAACGATATAATTAAAATTATAGATTCTTATTTAATATTATAAATTAAGTTTATATTCTTTAAAAATTTATATTTATATATATAATAGTAATAAATTTTTAAAATAAAAAATTATAATTATAAAAGCGAAGCTTAAATAAATAGTATTATTAAAATTATTAGAAAAGCTATATAGAATATCGAGAAGATTTAAGATAGCGAAGAAGATTAAGAGAGATAGGGTGAGATAGAAGATTTTAAAGATATTTTAAAGAATATTAGAAAAAGCCTATAAGTAGTTAAGCTATAAATTAGAATACTAGATATATATTATAAATAAATATTATTATAATATTATTAGTTTATATTTAATATTATTATAATATTAGAGAAAGTAGAGAAAGCGTAGTTTTATACTCTAGTCTTTAGAATTTAAAAATATTTATATTTTATTTTATAATTATAGAAATTTATAATATCTAATTATTTTTATAGCTATTCTACTTATTATTAATCTTTTATAATTATATTCTATATATCTAATATCTCTTCTAATAATAGATTTAGAATAATAGATAATAGAGATAATTAGATTCTTATAATTCTATTTAAAAGATAAGTTTTTAAAGTTTATATATAGTAGTTATATATAAACTATTAATATAAATACTTCTCTACTCTTTAAATATATTAGATTTTACTCTTTTTAAATATATATTAAATAATAAAAGATAGCGTTTTTAATAAAGAGATAATAGAATATTAGAGAGCTAATAAGATATAGTTAATAATTTATATAAAAGCGTTAGATAGCGCTAGAATAGAAGAATAATTTAAATATTATATAATAATAATATTAATAATATAACTACGATAGATAGAAAAATATTAACGCTATTAGATATAAGAAAAAAATTAATTATATATTTATATTTAAATCTATTAAGTTAAAAGTAAGTAGAGAATATTTAAATTTCTTTATCTCTCTAACTTTTTAATTTATTATCTTTATTCTTTAGATAGAGCTTATATTATTTATTTATATATTTAAAATCTAATATATAAGATCTTTTATTATCTCTATCTTAATATATTTATAATTTTAAATATATTAATAAAAAATATAATAAGAAAGAATCTTATCTAATCTTAATTTTAATTAAATTTTATTTTCTCTAAATTAATCTCTAATAAAAGACGTTAAAAGAATATATCTAAGATTAATATAAAGAAGTAAAAAATTTAGACTCTAGATTAGAAGAATAGATATTTAATTTTATAAAAGAATTATTATATATCTTCGCTATCTTATTAATAGAAGATAGATTTTAAAAATAAAAATAACGATAATAGCTTTAAGCGTACGCTTCAAATTTTATTATAAATTACTTAATTTAATTATATTATTAATAAAGATTAATTCTAAATATTTAGAGTTATAATATATTATTAAATAAAGAAGAGAATAATAAGCTTAATAAATTTAAGATAAAGATCGCTTTATTAAAAGATAGCTTTATTATTTAATCTCTAATATTTATCTTTAAATTTAAAAAAATAAGTATTCTTAATAATTCTTTTAAAAAAGTATTAAATAGAGTTAATAATATCTTCGCTAATATATATATAACTTTTAATAAACTTAGAATTTATTATTAACTTATATATCTAGTAAAATTTAAAATAACTTTTTATACTTTTATTATTAAGATTATATAAAAAGATAAGATTATAAGATAGAGTTAAAAATAAGAGAAGAGTAATAATAGAATTAATTAAAATAAAAGTAATTAAAAGATCTATACTATTTAGAATATATAGATATAATTCTTAACTTTATATTTATTATAATATCTATATTAATAATTTATAAATTAAGATTTAAGATTATATTAAAAATAATAAGAATTACGCTCTCGAAAGTATCTCTAAATATATATCGCTTATTAAATTCTTCGTTTTTAAATATTCTTTTAATATATTTAATTAGATCTTTAATTTTATAAATAAATATATTAATATTATAAAGTCTAATATAAAGCTAATACTTTATTTCTACTTTAAAAATAAATTCTTTTATTCTATTCTCTACTTCTTCGCTATATATCTATTTCTAATATATCTTAAAATATATAAATTAACTTCGCTATAAGAGTTAAGCTCTATATAAATTAAATAATAAATTTATAAATCTTATATAACTCTAAATATAATCGAAACTTTCTTTTAACGTAAATTTTTATTATAGCGAAGTTTAAGAAGTATTATATCGATATTAAAGATTTTATATATATTAAATTAAAAAAGTACTATTCTAGATATAAATCTACTAATTTAATTAAATCGAATAAAAATATTAATTATCTATTTCTAAAGACTCCGCCTTCGAAATAAATATATCTATTTATACTATAAGCTCTATCTTAATCTAAAAAATATATAATCTCTATTTCTCTTATCTTCTATATAACTCTATCTACTTTCTTACTATAATTCTATAAAAATATTATATCTTATTATATTTTACTATTCTACTAAATTAGAAAAATATTAGATTTTTAACGAAGATATAATATTATAATATTTATAATATATAATATTTACTTTATAAAATAGATATTTCTTAAAATATATATTTAGATATCTTTTAGATAAATTAAATTTTATAATATTTACTTAGTAAAGTAAGCTTATAATATATATAGAATTAAGATATTAATTCGAAGAAAGAGCTACTTTCGAAAAGTATTTTATAAATTAATTAATTCTCTTTTATTATCTAATATTATATTATAGAATTATATTTATTATAAGCTAATTAATATAATAAGATATATAATTATTAGATATTCTTAGAGTAAGACTATCAAATATATCCTAGCTACTATAAAATTATAAAGAGTATTTATTTAATATTATATTAGTCGATATAATATATTTAAATAGCGAGAAAGTCCTTTATAGTAATAATATATTCTATCTCGCTATTATAACTATAGAATTATATCTAATATCTATCTATCTTATCTATTAATCTTATCTATTATACTTATTTAAGTCTTATCTTTAAGCTCTAATATTCTCTATACATTTCTATAGATATTAGATTTCTTTTTTCTATATAAAAAGATATAATATAGATATTAGAGGAGTATATATTATTATACATTTTAACTCTATCTAAAAATATTATTTATATCTTTACCTACTCTGCCTTTATAAAATAAATACTATAACTTTAAATAGAAGACTCGCTCTTATAATTCTCTAATATTAACTTTAATTAGAATATTAATTTAATAATATATCGATATACTATAGTAACTAGATAAGAGGGTAATATAATATCGATAAGTTTTTCGATAATTAATTATAATGTGAAGATAAGATAGATAGATAGAGTATATATAGTATTTACTTTTATCTTCGTCTTCGTAATCTATCTACGTAACCCTCTAATAAGTCTCGTCATTATCTTATAACTTAGATTAAGAAAGATATATAAAGCTAGTTATAATCTCTATCTTTCCTTTTAATTAATTACTCTAAATTTAAAGATAAAATCTATTATTATAAATTACTACTCGCTTAGCCTCGATTAACTTACTATATATTCTCTATTCTATATTATACGCTAATAGAGATATATATAAAAATAGTATAATAATATTTAATAATATATCTTTTAAAATTATATCTTAATAATATATCTTATTTAACGTCGTATTAATATACTATTTAGCTAAAGATATTATTATATAAAATACGGTGCTAATAGACTTCGAAAGCGACTCGAGAAGCCTAATAGATTTAGAATAGATTCCGAACAGGTATGCTCGGCTAACCTTCCTTATATAGATCGTCCACTTTCCGCCTTATACATTAAAAAAAAAAAAAAAAAAAAAAAAAAAATTAAAAAAAATTTAAAAAAAAAAAAAAATATTTTTTTTTTTTTTTATTTTTAAAAAAAAAAAAAAAAATATAAATTTTTTTTTTTTTTTTTAAAAAAATTTTTAAAAAAAAATTTTTTAAAAAAAAAAACGCTAAATATAATTATTATTTATTTTAATTCGCGATTAATTAATTAGATAAGAATTAATCTCCTCTTTAGAGATATTCTTATATCTATATATAAAGCTTTTAATAAATTATATTAATAATAAAAAACGAAAGCGTTATTATTTTTATAGTAATATTTATATATATAGTATTTATATATATAATATTTATATATTAATAAATATAAAATATAATTAGAGTAGAATATTATTAAATTAAAATAAGATATAAATATATTTATATAAATAAAGATAGAAGTATAATAATAAAAAGATTTAGATTTATTTTAATCTATTCTTATTTTATAAGGATAGAAAAGAAAGCGAGAATTTATAACCTTATTTTCATATTCTTAACTTCTCGAATTTCTCGACTATTTTTAATATATTCTTTCGAAATATACTAATAGATTTTTAAGTAATTTCGAAGTACTCTTTTTAGCGTATACGATATTTATTCTTCTTCCCTCATTTCTTTTAATATATAATCTTCTCTATTATATACTTCTCTTATTCTTTAATAATTATAGATATAAATAAAAATATCTCTCTATTAAAAGAGTTTAACTTAATCTACTTTAGATAAATAATTAAAATAATTAAATATGTTAAAAGTAGGATATTAGACATATTAGAAATTGATTAAAAGACTAATTATTAATTTATGAAATATACGAATATTTATATATATAAAATAGATAACTAATAATAGCTAATAATTACTAGCTCTAGTAATACGCGATATATTATATAATAGTCGAAGAAATTAATATTATTATACTTCTCGATAACTCTAAAAGCTAAGATTTCTTAAATTCTAATATACTATATCTTATATATATTAATTTCTAAATCCACACTTTATATTCGAGATTAATTATTTATCTAACCTCGTTAAATCTATAAAAAACTTCGATAGAGAAAATAGAAAGAGTGCCGAGGCTTTTAAATACCCGTTTCAAGATCTCGAATAAAATAAGGGTTTTAATAGTTTGCCCGTATTGTTTCGAGACCTCGAAATAATATAAGAATTTTGATGGTTTGCCCGTATTATTTCAGAACCTCGAAATAATCTAAGAGTTTTAATGATTTACCCGTATTATTTTAAGATCTTAGATAAAATAAGAATTTTAATTCGATATTTTTTATATAAGGATTAAATAGCGATAGCTCTCTCGTCGATAGATACGAGCTAAAAAAAATAGGCTATCGCTATAAGATATATCTATTTATAAAAGATTATCGAAGACTTAGTTTAATATTTATATTAGAAAGTATAAGAATATTTAATACTATTCTACCCGCTTTCGAGCTTATAATCTATTAAAAGTAGAATATTAGATATATTAGAAATTAAATAATTATAACTAAAAGACTAATTATTAATTTATAAGATATATAAATATTTATATATATAAAATAGATAGCTAATAGTAACTAGTAATTACTAGCTCTAGTAATACGCGATATATATACGATAGCCGAAAGGGCTAGTATTATAATAAAATAAACTCTAAATATATTAGATAGAAGTTTTATCTTATAGATTAAAGTATTAATCTTTTTTAAGAATTCTATATAAATCGACTTTTTTAATAAATAATAAGAAATTCTTAAAGATATAATAATCTATATCTTTAGTTTTAGCTAATTTAAAATATATATTATTAATTAAATTAGAGATTCTATATTTAATATTATATCTAATAATTATCTTAGTTTATATAAACTTAATAGCGTTAGAAATATTATTATAAATTATTTTTTAAATTTTAATAAAGTCTATAGATATTAAATTTTTATTTAAGATTATATTTATTAGAAAATCTCTAAATTTAACTTTATAAAGTACTTCGAAAGAAATAATAAAAGTTAAAGTATTTTTTATAATATTTAGAAAATACTTAACTTTTAATAGTAGAATATTTTAATTTTTTTTATATTTATCGATAAGTAGATATTATAAAATTATCTTTATTATTTAATTTATATATTCTATTTACTTATTTATCGAAGAATAATAAGTTATTATTATTTTAAGTATTATCTTATATTTTAAGAATAACGTTTTTTAGAATATATTAATAAATTTAAAGTCTTAATTAAAGATTAATTTATAGAGAATTCTTTAAAATCTATAGATCTAATCGAAATATATTATTATCTAAATCTCTATTATATCTTTCTTATTTTTTAATATTACTGTCCTGGCCATTACTAAAGATATATTACCGTTATACAACGGTTCTATAACTAATAACCGATAAACAACCGATGTATCACCGATATACAACCGATACGAAACTCAATTCATACTCGTTAGAAGAATTATCCTAACTCATAATTTCACATCGGTTGTTCAACGGTCATGTGACGGTCACGTGACGGTCACGTAACAGTTGTCGAACGGTTGTCGAACGGTTGTAAAACCGTTGTAGAACGGTTATACGATTCTTATAGAACTATAAATAATCTATATAATAACTAAAAATAAATTTTAATTTTAAAGTTCTTTATAGGGCTGAAAATTCGCTTAGTATATATAAGCTTAAATATCAACGCTAACAACTTAAAATTCGTTTTTTTCGAATTTTAGCGAAATTTTTATATTAGAAGATATATCATATAATACTACTAGCCTATTCGAGACTTAGTAAAAAAAATAAAAATAAAAATTATTATAACCATTATAAAACGGTTGTAGAACGGTTGTAAAACTATAATCGTAGTGGGTTCTAAGGGAAGAGGTCTTTAGTTGGTTGAACAACCTCAATAACGTTTTTGGTTATTCGCCTATTAAAAAACGAATAGAGGCGGTTATTTGATAGGCGAACAACCGCCTCTACCCTTATGTAACTACCTTAATCATAATTACGCAGCCTACCGCAGTGTCTTCACCGTATATCAGTATTGCAGCCTCTTGCAGTCTCTCTCACTATAGATAATTAGTGACTCGTTCGCTCTTATACATACACAAGTACATGGCACTCCGCCGAAGCCTTCAGCAATGTAAGCAAGCCCACCTGTCGAGCTCTCACAAGTATGCCACTCCCCATGTGCATTCTAAATAATGCGACTCATCTGGCCAGTCTGGTTCGTTGGGAACGTCGATCATGTAAATGGTATCATGATGTAGGGCTGGCAATCCGTACACATACTGATTTGCCTGTCGCCTGTACACTGGAAGGTCCAGCACTGTATCCAGCACTGGATCATCTCCAACATTTCCCAGATCGCCTTGACGCAGCTCTGTCATGACATGCACGACAAGAAAAGCGTATTTCTTCCGGCGATAGGTGTGCGCAAAACATTGTAGCAGTTGACCCTTTCTGGTGCCAACCTGCACATAGTCATTGACACTGTACACATGTCTCCGATTGGCCCTGGGGAAGGCTCCGTCAGCCTATCCAAGGAGCATACGCTGCGCTACACTCACGGATCTGTGTAGGCAATCCTGCGATACCATTTCAAAGCAGCTGTACCAAAGTCCAACACATTAAGACTATACTCGTTCCTGTAGGCGGCCATGAAGTGCTGAATAAAGCTATGCTGTGGGTCAAGTCTCATTAGATTGGTCGTCGCCTTGATGCGAAAGAATCCATCAAGTACAAACCCCCTGAGCGAGACCTGCGTAGAGCAGTGCTCGTCATCTCCCATAACGCTGTGGAAGCCTTCCGCATAACCCTCATCTAGATCTTGCTCACCGATTGGAAGAAAGCTCTGTACCAACGTCGCACACTGGTCATTAAGCAATCTAAGTGCTTCCACCATATCTGGATGGTCATGATCCCAAGCACCTACCAAGCCCAGTCGCAATGACTGCCGCATCACGTCCTTTGCGAATAGATAACCCATCAAGTTTGGTGGCGCCGCAGCGTCTGCCATGCCTTTGAAGACCCTGGGAGCGACTGTCAGTGACTGCGATTGCGGGGAAAACGGTGTAAACAACTTGTGCTTCAATTCTCCCGCCAAAACATTCGAATTCATGACTGTCGCATACTCCCTGGCATTATCTGCAAGATGAAGGCCTGCGTGAACATTCGGAAGCTTGAGAAGCTTCTCGAATTTATTACCACGAGGTTTCCTTCGTTCCTTGCCCTTTCCCTTTCCCTTTCCCTTGGCCTTGGCTGGCTTAGGCTTCGGCATATGCTGTAGCACTTCTGTTTCCGAGTCACTGTGCGCTGCGTCCGAAAGGACTTCCTCCAGGGCGGTTCCATCTTCGGAATCATCCTCATCCTCACCAGGGTTACCGAAGCCTCCCGCAGCGGGCGTCGCACATGTGATTAGCTCCTGGTAAGCCTTGCGCGCATCCAGAATCTGTTGATGTAGTATGGTTGGCTCAGTATACCTTTGACTACCAACAACGGTATTAGATCGAGCAATAAGTCCGAACGCCCGCACGATAGCCTGGAGTGGCGTTGTTTCGAAGGTCATGACTTTTTCCGCAGCCTGTAGGAACGGGAGACGGATCCATCCGATTGTTGCTTTGCTACGTAGAATCAGTGGCGCCAGTAGAGTAGCTTTACCTGCCTCCGAAAGTAACTATAACTAAATATAGAATGTCGGGCTTTAAATACGCTTTCACTCAGAAGGGAAGTAGAACTTCTAAAATGCCTTGAGATAGGTAGTAGATTTACGCTTGGTGAGAATCGTAGTCATCAAGAATCCCTGGAGAATCCTCCCCAAACCTCTCCACTCCGAGTGGGGAGCGTCATAGGCTCTAGACTGAATGAGATCCAAGGATGGCGCCAGCTTCGCGATTGGGGGGGCATCGAGTCGTATACCGGTATCCTGAATGAACTCCTTGAGTTCGGCACCGTCGAGATCTCCAGCAAATTCGCGTTGTTGAGTAGTCTCCCAATGATACCTGCCGTTCCCTACGATATCAAAATCCAAATTCGCCCTCTCATCTTTCGAGCAATAGCAAGTGCGACAGCCCATAGTAGCGGTATGCCTCATGAAGCCACCATTGTCTGCCTGCTGGGGCATATCCCCAAGAAATGTCAAGGCGAAAGCCCAAAATATGTCCGTAACGCCATTGACTTCAAGCTCTATCCCACGGTCCAGATCCTGTATGGGTTTGCGGAAGGCTTCCACCACGTCCTTGATGTTGGCACCATGAGGTCCCAAGGATAGAGTAAACACATTCGCAAGTTTTCTACGCTCCGCGTAGTCTAGACATGCCGGGATAAGATAAAATGCTTTAAGTGCACGGTACATATTTCTGTGAATACCGAAATCATCAACAAAGAGGAGGTAGGGAAAACTGATAGGAGATTTTGCGACAACGGCTTCGAGATAATCACGACCAAAATGTGCTATCTCGAGCTCGCCACGGGTCGGATGTAATTGACGCAGAGGCCGTATAGTAGACGAATTGAAATTGAGAACCCTTCGAATGAAGCGACGATCGTCTGGATAGACAACCTCTTCTTCATCTCCTCCAAAGTCACGATCATAATAGATATCAAGATGTCGGGTGATAGATTGCGGAGTCTGCTCTAGCAAAACATCCTCTATAAGAAAGAGCTCATGCTCATTATCTAGATTCAAGTCGAAGCTGTCGAGAATAGATGCTCCATGGTCTGCAACTGCCTGCAATGTTATGACAATGTGTCCTGTTGCGCCTTGTCGATAATCGCGACCAATGAATATCACACGTCCGATACGATATGGAGATGAACGGATTCGCACTAGATCCCCAGGAATGATAAGTGCCCTTTTCTGGGTATGACAAACTTCCCCTGACGTTGACCGAATGGAAGATCCCCATGCATGTGACTGCCAAAGCTCTGTCGGCTCATCCACATACTGTGCCATCCCGAAGAACATTTTTTCGCGTAGATATGTCGCTGATAGTATGGTGCGTATAAGGTCCAAGGGTTCATACCAATATTGCCATGCTTGACGTTCAATGCTTTGTCGTTGCATACCCTTCTCTCGTTGCGGCAGTGATGGCTGTTTCTCGATCATGACTGTGAGAGGCTTCCGTAACAGTTGCAATAAGGGAATATGTCGACGAATCTGCCGCTTCAGTGTATCTAGCTTCAACGGGAGGGTATGCATGTCTAGTTCCGAGTCCTCATTCCCTTCCTCAACCATGGAGCTCCCTGCTGCTGAAGGCTTCGACAGCTGGAAAACCTCTCGCAGTCTTACGTAGTCTGCCCGCGACCCACCCGACTTCTCGAACCATAGGCCTAATGCCAGATGTAGTGGTGGAGGTAGGGTGTCTTTCCCACCTTGCTGGACAATTATTTCAAATGACGGAGTTGGGGAGGGAGCCGGTGATTGAGCTTGATGGGAAAGGACTGGTAAGGGTGTCCGCTCTAGGTCCTGCGGTTCTGGACTTGGTGATGGAGAAGCTGGTTGTTCATCCTCATCGCTGGAGGCGTTAAGGTCTTCAAGCAGTTCAAGGAAGGTAAGTGGTCGAGATTCTTGAGGTACTCTGCTGACTTCTCCGATGGGCTGTGCGATGATCAGTACGACGACACTGCATCTTGGGGAATCAAATACAATGAATAGATCTTCATCATCTTCACCGCCTGAATCCCCGTCACTGTCTGTAGCTGTGTATGCCTGCCCCTGCCCGTGCACCTCTCCGTCGGAATCGTGAGATGGTGAATCGATGCTCATATCGTCACCCATCTGCTCATTGCTCTCGTTGTTGCTAAAGGCTGCGGGTGAAAGTGTCTCATTGCGGAAGCCTTCATCAGGCTGCCTAAAGGAATCGCTAGAGGCTGCGGGTGAAAGTGTCTCACTGCGGAAGCCTTCATCAGGCTGTCTAAAGGAATCTTGGTCATCTTGGAAATGCCCAGCAGGAAAGTCATTTGAAGGGGCAAAGTCATCGGTAGGAGGAAGGTCACCGGCAGGGGGAAGGTCATCGGGAAAGCTAGCAGGTGTCTCGTTATCGGTCACATCGTCGCGGGTGTGATAGGTAAGGTTCGGACTCGGAGGTGATGAAGACCGATCATTATCGTTAGTGTTCCAGTTGAGTACTCGCAGTTGATTTATCTTGCGAGGTCGGGATGTCATTCTTCAATGGGGAACCAATAGGATGATTCTCAATGGGCAATTCTGGACAAATATGGACCTGCCAAAAGACTTCGGACGAGGGGGAGAGTGGAGACTACAGAATTGGAAGCGTAACCTTATCGGAGAGCCGCATGAACTCTGTAAGTAAGCCTTAGCGCATCTCGATGGGCTATCGGCAATGGTATATAATTCAAGTTCACAATCCTTAATCAGACATTCAGTTATAATAGAAACGTCGGTTGTTAGCCTAGGTGGGCTATATGAGTCACTGAGCTTCTTAGGTGCAGTGCTGGATAGTGCGCATTGCATTTTCGGTGCAGATTTCTCGGACTTGATCAATGGATTTGCGAGTATGAAAAGTTCTGGTTGGACTTACGTCCCTGCGGCCGCCATATATACATACAGCAAGAATTTGATGCAACCTGTACTGGAGTTGTCGACTCTCCCTCTGAAGACTACCGTAGTAGTCTCCAACTGCCACTAGGGCGCACAGGTTGCAATCACTATAATGTAGGTCGTAGAAAGGAAAGAAGGGCCTCTCTGCCAGAAGCTTCAAAGACATGCCATGATCAAGTAGTTGCCATATCTTCGGTCAAAGATGCCGCCGCAGCACACTTCCTGCCACAGGCTTCATGCCGCAGGCTTCCGCATATCACCTGTAGATAGAGAAATCAGTAGGATAGAAGCTTTCAGCAGCAGGGTTTGGCATACCTAAAGGAGGATTTCCTCGCCCTTTCGCTGCAACAGGATATACTGAAGCACCTCGTGTGGTGACAAGATGTGAGGCCTATCCCACTCATTCCATTCAATTCGATCGTATCTTACCATCTCCCCCTCCTTAAACACCCATTCTCCGAGATCGACGGTGACGTCTCCTGCATCATCTCCGCCGTTGAAGATCTGTCGATTCAACTCCGCCATTGCCTGCGGTATAGCCTTCTCAATATTTCTCCAGATCATTCGACTGTCAAAACTACCAGCGACGTAGTATTCATACATCCATACCACCGCGCTCGGGTTTCCCACACGTACCGCGCGTCCGAGGGCTTGGGCCTGGACACCCAAATTGTGCGCACACTCGACCATGTGAACTCTCCAACACATCTGTTGTAGGTTCAGACCAGTCGACCCCACCGCGTATGTCGTGATCAGAATCTGAGCCCGATCGGTACACTCAGTGAACGCCGTGATAACAGCATCGCGCTCTTCTGCCTGCTGGTAGGCACCGAGGGTTACACAATCGATCGCGAGAAGTCGGAAGATTGCGACGAGGAGTACCGTGACAGCCGGTAATTGACAGAAGATCAGGATCTTCTCCTGGTCTCTCACAACCTACGGCGAAATTAGCATTTGCGGAAGGCTGCTGTAGAGAGACATCTGTGGGAGGCTGCTGCGGAAGCCTGTGGCAGGAAGCCTGTCGCACACCCATAGAAACAGCAAAGCATGTACATACCTGGCTGCGAACATTGCGAAGTAGAGCACGTAGCTTCGGCGCACCCTCAAGCAATTCCTGGAGCAATGGGCCCGGGTTCTCCATACTCGGTTTTGTGTGAGCCGTAAACCACTCGAGAAAGAAACGCTCCTCATCAAAAGTTCTCTTCATGTTAGTTGACTTCAGGTTCTGGATCTCATCTAGATTAGGGAGACTGATCCATGTCGTCAACAATAGTAACTTGCGCTGTACCGCCAGCGACCACTTTGCCGGTTTTGTCCCTTCTCCAGGGACAAGGAGCTGGCCAGTAAGTTTCTTCTCGGATTCAATGTACCACCCTCGCTCTTCCTCATTGAATGAACAATTGATGATAGCAGCTTTGACACGCGGTAGAGAATCAGCGATCTTACGACCTGTTCCGAAAGGAATTCGACTCTGTGGGGTGCGGCGAATCACTAGCTTTTTCCACATCTTGGCCATTCGGAAACCTTGCTCGGCAGGATCTATTCGGTGAGTAAGAATCCAATCCTTCACAGCGCGAACGGTAAGCTGCAGCTTAGCTGCTACATGCTCGTCAGGAACGGAGAACGGATCTTCGTCATCCCTAAAGCGCATCTCCGCAAGTGATCTCTCCGACCACCACTCGTCAGCGTCAAATGGTTCGGCAAAGGGCATATAGCCCAACCAGTCACTGATGCCATTAGGGATGAGGGTGGCGCTGATCATGATGTAGCGCAAAGCATTCAACCACAACACCGAATTGGAGACATCGGCAGAGAGAGATTTCAATAGGTGGCATTCGTCGTTGACCACCAAGTCAAAGCAATTTTCCAAGCTTCCTTCCCAAAGAGCGTCTGCTTGAAAGCGAATCTTGTCAGCCTCCGTCTTCGACATGGCCAACTTGTTGATCCGGTGCTTTCGAATAGCTGCGGGACCATGGCGAACCGCGAATGTCGTGTAGCTGCTTATGATTATGGCTCTGGAACGCTGCTCCTTTCCATCGAACAGCTCGTGTGCGTGATGGAGAGTTCCCATGACCGTGCGCTCATTTGCGATAGGCTTCGAACGTCGAGTATCTCCATGGTACTTGTATACTTCGAAGGCGTTTGGGGCGATGAGGTCAATAGCTTTGATCCACTGCGATATGAGAGCTTTGGGCATTAGGATAAGGATTGGTTTCGCAAGGGGTCGGTCCTTGGCAGGAATATCCTCACGGAATTTCTGGAGCTAGATCAACAGTCAGCGAAAGCCTGCAGCGGAAGCCTGTCTGCGGAAGCCTGTGGCGGGAAGCCTGTGGCGGGAAGCCTGTGGCAGGAAGCCTGTGGCAGGGCATGCATATTAATAGAAAGGGGCTTACCCATAAGAGATAGCTAACAATAATCCATGTTTTCCCCAGGCCGGTGTAGTCTGCTAGAAAGCAGGCCCGCAAGTGAGGCTGTAGACAAAACTCAATGATCGCCTTCACGGCTACTGGCTGCCAAAACTTGAGCTGTTGAGATAGGTTCATACCAGGCATGCGGAAGATAGTCTTGTCACCGTACCAAGGTATGTGAAGTAGACGGCACGAGTCCTCGAGATCTTCCCGCTGGTAGTCTTCACTGTCGAAGTATGACTGCTGCGCGTCAAATTCCGCCGCTGCTGCATCATCCCACGGCTGATACTGAATAGTGTCTATTCCCTGATCACGCGTGACTTTGTCAAACCAGGCCTTCTGATCATGATCTGCAATGCGAGTAGTAATTTGTCCAGCTAGTTCAAGACTTTCCTTGAAAGCCCTCACATCATTACCCTTTCGAATCAACTCGTCGATAAGCCATGCTTTCCAAAACCGCTCCTTGATATCAAACTTCCTAGCTCCATTCTCGATCGCCATTATTTGAGCGTTTGTCAAAATCTCAGTCTCAATGCTATCTTTGTTCTCCTCGTCAACATCACGATCGAACTCAAGCTTCTGGTTATTTGACTGTACAACTTCCACCCACTTGTCGGGTTGTATTATCTCTTGATTGTGAGCAGCACTCGATGGGAAGTTAGTGGCAAGCCTAATTCGGGCGAGCCGCTCATCCTCAGGAGACGGAGGCGGTGGAGGAGTGAGTCGGGGAGGGGTTGTAGGAGGCTGCGGTGGTACACTGCCCTGCTCGGGGTTAGCATGTCTGCGAAAGGGTGCTTTCTGAAGACACCTACCGAACGAGCACCTACCGAACGATCTGGCAGATTCGGAGTCGGAGGCTGCGGTGTGTTGCTGGCCTGTTGCAGAGTGCTCGCTGAAGGCTGCAGCAGCTGGGTGCTTACTGAACGCTCTGGCTCACTCTCTGCGGAAGGGTCTCGCGTACCTCCTGGTGGGAGGCGTCTAGAGGGGGCCCAATTGTACTCCTCATATTTAATGAGCAACCAAACTCTCAGGTTGATTTGCGCCGGCGAAAGTCCTTTGTTGAAGAACAATCCCGAAGCACTCTTGGTGTTGGCGCGACAAATGCCGTACATTGCGTAGGCACAATGGTCCATTTGATCCCAATTAGATTTGTCAGGGTATGGAGTTGAAAACTTGTCAGACCCTGACCGCTCCCCAACAAGCATGCGCTCCTCGACTGTGATGAATTGTGGCCCTCGTCCACGAGACGTGCCCACATGTTTCACGGCTTTTTGTTGCGGTAGTATCCAGGCATAAGCGTAGGTTTCGAAGTACGGTCTGAATCGATCACTTTTAACGAAGCGTTTCATTTCATTCATGTCCACGAATCCTAGTTCTGCACGAAGATCTTCGTGCTTGCGGAAAGCCAGCTCTTCCTCGCGAACTCCGATCAATGAGAACACCATCGTGACTGCAGGAGGCTTTAGACATAGAATAATAGGATAGGCGGGTTAACTTACAGAGTGTCTATCTATCTGCGTAAGACTTCGGTCAGACTAGGTTGCAGCCTCGTGCAGGGCGAGTTGTGGTGATGATGTTGAAGTGAGGTGGTCAAGGACTCGTGAATTGAGGTTTCAAGAACTGATGGAATTTATTTTGCACCTTCCTCATAAAGAGTGAATTTATGACTAAGGTAGATGCAGAAATTAAGCAACGCGCAAATGAGTGACAACTCTCGCCCCATGTATACAGAGAGAGGCTCGCAGTCGTACTTTCATGATTTCGTGATGGTACCTGGTCTAACCGATAGACTGCTCTGCAGCAGCCTTCTGCAGCGAGACCCACATCTCCAAGCATATTGTCGTTTGTTGGCCTGCTCGTTTTTCTTGAGTTGCGGTCAGGACTGCGAGAATTGAAGAGGGCACGAAGGTGTATTTATTCTACGAGGGAGATGGAGAGATTAGGTAAGTTTTGGCGCCAAAGTCTGCCGCGGATACTTAATTTAGCCTGGAGATACTTCAGACAGCTCCTTCCACAACGAGATATATGATTCGCCTAAGTTCCTCTCTTCTCCAATTATCATAGCTGCAGGAATATTTCATCGATTGCTTCCATAATGGTAGGTAAACCGGCTACCCAGCGTGGATCACAGGTATCAGGCTCTCAGCAGCCCAAGCCTAGATCCAGGACACGCAATACCACACCCGAGAGACCTCTTATCCAGAACAGCGAGTCTAGGGACGAGCTGGCGAGGACCATGTCTCAACATAATGGACGTCGACGTAAACGATCTCTTGACGAGTCGGACGCAGAAGAGGTCAACGATGCGTCTCCATGTAGCAGCCCTGCTAAAGTAATACGTTACCTGACACTTCCACAGCTCTGAGCTAACAATTTTCCCAGGCCAAGAAGTCCAGCACCCAGGCCATGCCGCAGGCTTCCAAGCATTCACGCACGAAGCCTCCCACAGCTGCCACACAGCCCATGCCGGAGGCTTCAAAGACCCCACGCCCGAAGCCTCCCACAGCTGCCACACAGCCCATGCCGGAGGCTTCAAAGACCCCACGCCCGAAGCCTGCCACAGCTGCCACGCAGCCCATGCCGGAGGCTTCCAAACCCCCACGCACGAAGCCTGCTACGGCTGCCACCAAGCCTCCTACCATCAAGCCTACAAATACGACTTTGAAGGTTTCAGCAGGAAATGCACGGCACGCCGTGAGTGTAGGGGACGATGAGACTCTCGATGGGGAGGAGAGAAGTCGAAGTAATTCGACGGCAACGTTGATGCCTGGGAGCAATTCGCAGAGTCAGACGAACGGACACGATGCTGTTGTAAGCCAGTTCAGCACTATGAAAAGGAGGACCAAAGACCCTACACACTCGTCAAAGTCTGAAGCAGAGGCCTTCTCCCAGTTGAACCTGTTGACCAGGCGCTATTTTCTTACCTTCCTGTCAAATACTTACGCAGACGAACCCGTTCGGGCTATCTTCCCAGGTATGAGGAGTGATCATCAAGTATACAGGGAGGCTAAGTATCGTGTCCAACGTTCGTACAAGACATGGAAAGGTGAGGTCCTCAAGTGGGCGCTACAGTGGATACAGCGATGGATCAAGAGTGCTACAGGTCTGAAGCGTCAAGCGCTGCGCTCGGAATTATCGACGTTTGCGGGTATCAAGGCGGAGGTCCGCAAGGAGTACGATTCCAAATGGCTGGAGAGTGTGTTCAGATTTGGAATTGAAGCAGTGGATTTCGAGGTGATTACCGAAGATGGGCTGAGATTCCTCAAATGTAAGTCCCCTGCCATGCCTGTTCATGGGTCTGCCGAAGCCTGCTGCAAATGCAATGACTAATTGTTCTACTACCTAGATGCCTTTCTGCAGCTTGTCACGCATTCCCGCTTGACGGAGCTACACCTTGAGGATCCGATCAATCCATTGCTGGCAAAGTACACACGCAAGCACCTCCTAGACCTGTTTGACGCTCTCCATCAGAAGACTGGATTCGAACATCAGTCGCTCGATTTCTATCCTGAGCGTATAATACCCCGCAGCGTGCAGTACAAGAAACGCCCGAAGGTCGACATTAATCAGGACTCGGACGCAACTACAGGAGAATCTGATGTTGATGTAGGCGAGGACCAGGTATCAGATGTCGACGGCGATGAGGAGGACGGTGAAATGGTCTCTGATGGTGGAGAAGATGGTAATAGCGGTTGGTGATGGTGTGCCGAAGGCTTCAGCAACCTACATATGGCTCCACTACCTATGGCTCCACTACCTATGGCTTCACTACCTATGGCTTCACTACCTATTGCTTCACCTATGGCTTCAATTGGTATGTGTTCGTTCCCCAGCGCAATACTACATATTTTGACACTGACTTGAGGCTTTGCAGGAGGACGCAGCAAGGCATTACATACAGAGAGCACCATAGCTTTAGTCTGCATAGAGCATGATCATGTATGCCAAAGGCTTCGATAGACTACATCATCTATAGATACTGCACTATGCTGTTCATAGTTGCGAATAGCTTCAAGAAGTACTTTATCAACTTTGATATTAAACCTGGTAATTAACCATTGAATGACTGATAGGTTATGGTTGAGAAATCATGGAACTTTGTGCTTGTTTTTCAACCGTTGATTGACCGCTAATTGACCGTTGGCTAACGGTTACATGTCTTAAATAGTTGTTGAACCGTTATATAACCGTTGATTAACAGGTTTAGATCTACGCGAGAGGCCTAGATAGTAATTCTAAATTAATATCGAGATAATAGAATTAATAGATAATTTATAAGCTAAATTCTAAATCTTTAATCTTCTTTATTTACTTTTAGATTTATTTATAGATATAATTAAAGTATAAATTATTAGATAAAGTTATAGAAATTTTATTAAGGAATTTTTTTAACTTATACTATTACTATAGAAAAAATATTAATTATATCTAAATTTATTATTAATATTTCTTTTATAGATAAGTCTTTAATAAAAAATCGAGATAATTTATTAATATTATTATAAGTTCTTTAAATTTTATATATAAATTTTATTTTAAATTAAAAAGTTAATAAATATAAAGCTTATTTATTTAATTAAGCGAATTAACGATTATTAATTTTATTTTAAAAAATAGATTTTAAAATAATATAATTAGTAATTATTATAAAATCTCTATTATTAAAAAATTAGAAAAGTTTAATCAATATTTAAATTAGAGTATTAATTTTTAATTTTATAATTTAATATTAAATCTTAATATTACTAAAATCGCGTAATAGAAATAAAATTAATTATTTAATTTTATTAATATTAATTTAATATAGTATTATCTCGTAATCTTTCTTTTTACTATTATTAATATATAATATAAATAATTAATTAAAATTTAAGAAAACGAGTATTAATATATTATATAGTTTATTTTTTAATATCTTTTAGATTTTATAATATTTTAAATTAATTTATAAATTTACTTCTTTAATAATAAGTTTATTTAATTTAAAAGCTTTAGCTATTTTTATAAAACCTAAATTAATATTAATTAAAGTTATTTCTTCTTTATATAATTTTATCGAGATTTATTCTTATTAAAGCTTCTTTTAAAACTTTTAATTTTAAATTTAATTAAAAATCTAGCGATAGTTATATAATATTCTATAAATTTATAATAATAATTAAAGAAACTTAAATTAATTTTTAGCTATCTAAGATTTCTCGAAAAGATTATTTTTCGAATTATTTCGATTTTTTCTTTTATAATATTAAGATTAAGTTTAGAAATATAATATTTTAAAGCGATAATACGTAAATAAGTAAAATAACACTTAAAGAGTAAGAGAGTTATCTTATTTTTTTCTAGTAAATCTAATATCTAATCGAGATATTTAATATAATTATTAAGAAATATTAAAAAAATAATAATATTATTAATATAGACTAGAATAAATTATTAAAGATATAAAGCGAGAAGTCTTTTTATTCGATATTAGAAAAAATTTAAAAAATTTATAAGATCTATAATAGAGATTTTTAATTATTCTTACTTTTAATAAGAATTAATAAAAATAATTTTTTATTAATTTAACGATTTAATAAGTTATTAAAAGAACTCTTTAATTATATTAATGAATAAGAAGATTATTATTACAATACCAGCCCCTTCGGCTATCGCATATATGTCGCGTATTACTAGGGCTAGTAATTACCAGCCATTATCAGCCACCTATTTTATGTATATAAATATCCGTATATCCCATAAATCAATAATCAGTCTTTCAGTAACAATCATTCAATTTCTAACATGTCTGGTATCCTACTTTCAACAGGTTATGAGCCCGGAAGCGGGCAGGGCAGTATCAAAATATCCTTACACTTTCTAAGAGATATCAAACTAAGTCTTCAGGTGATCGTTTATAAATAGATACACCCTATAACGATAGCCCATTTTTTTGGCTCGTACCCACCGACGAGAGGGCTATCGCCATTCAATCCCTACACAAAAAATATCGAACTAAAATCCTTATTTCATCCGAGGTCCCGAAACAATACGGGCAAAAAATCAAAACCCCGAAACAATACGGGCAAACCATCAAAAACCCTCAGATCATTCCGAGGTCCCGAAACAACACGGGCAAAACATCAAAAACCCTCATTTCATCCGAGGTCCCGAAACAATACGGGCAAACCATCAAAACCCCGAAACAACACGGGCAAAACATCAAAAACCCTCATTTCATCCGAGGTCCCGAAATAATACGGGCAAACCATCAAAAACCCTCAGATCATTCCGAGGTCCCAAAACAACACGGGCAAAACATCAAAAACCCTCATATCATTCCGAGGTCCCGAAACAATACGGGCAAAACATCAAAAACCCTCATATCATTCCGAGGTCCCGAAACGGGTATTCAAAAGCCCCGGCACTCTTTCTATTTTCCCTATCGGGGTTTTTTATAGATTTAACGAGGCCAGGCAAATAATCAATCCCGAATACAAAGCGTGGATTTGAAAAACTAATACATATGAAATACGATGTGCTGGGGTTTAGCTTCTAAGGCTGTCGGGGAGTATTATAATACTAGCCCCTTCGGCTATCGCATATATATCGCGTATTATCAGGGCTAGTAATTACTAGCCACCATCAGCCATCTATTTTATATATATAAATATTCGTATATTCCATAAATCAATAATCAGTCTTTTAGTAACAATTATTCTTTTCTAATATGTCTAATATCCTACTTTCAACAATTATTAATTCGCTTAATACTTTTAATATAATATTCTACTTAAAAAGCGAATAGACGTCGAGATATAATTTAATATTTATCTTTCTTAAATCGATAACTCGAGATTTATTATTTTTTTATATTATAAAAATCGATAAAAAGGTAATTAAAGGAATTTCTAGAGGTATCTTCTCGACGTAATCTTATTTTATTAGTAGGTTTAAAATAAAATCTATAATTTAGCGATCTTACTAAGATAAATTATAAAGATTTTATTTAAATCTAATAAATTTAATTTTATTTTAAAAGATATTAATATTTCGATTTTATTATTAAAACGTCTTAGATTAAACCGGAATAGTAATTAATATTTTTTAAATATCTTTTTAATTTATTTCTTATATTCTAATTTCTAATATTTAGAAATATCTATTTATAATATTATAACTTCTTTTAAAAAATCTATAATATATAATATATTCGATTTCTTTTTAAACTTTCTCGTAAAGATATTAATAAAATAAAAATTTATTTCTATAAATTTAATTAAGTTTTAAAAAATAGATAATCTTTCTAATAATTAATCTTTATAAACTTTAATAAACTATTCTCTAAAGTTAACTATAGAAATAGCTTAAGAATTATTATTAATTATAATTTAAATATTTAAAATAAAGATTTTAAGCTAAAAATTAATAATAAAAATAAATTTAAATAGATAAGAGTATTCTCGATATTAGAGGTCGATATTAAATAGAAATATTTTAATTTATATTTAATTAAAAAATTATAATTAATATTATATAAATATTAATCTTTTTATATTTTAATATTTATAAGATTTTTATTCTTATTAATAGTATAGATATAAATAATAACTCTAGAATCTTAATCTTAATTCTTAAAATTTTTCGAGTTATCTAAATAGAAATTTTATTTTTATCTTTAATAATAATAAAGTTAAGTTTTTTTTATTAAATATTTATTTTATTTTATTTTATTTTAAAATATTAATATTAATAATTATATTATAAAATAAATTAAATATAATATAAAATTCTTTTAAGATTATTACTTTTTCTCTAATTACTATATATATATTAATAAAGAAAAATATATAATCTCGTAATAGTAATATATTAGTTTCTACTCTTTTATAATAAAGTCTTCTCTTATTAGATATAAAATAGACTTTATTCTAATTAAAAAGTTTTAAACGATATTAATTAAATACTAAAAATACTCTAGAGTTAAAGTTTATATAAAAATTATAAATTTATTTATTTTTATTATAATAATTATTTATAGTACTAAAAAACTTCTTAAATATTATATTACGTTTATTATTATTTTTTAATTCTATATTTATAATTAACGTTAAAGCGAAATTTAAATTATTAATATTTTTAAAAAATATTTATAAATAATATCGAGGGTTTAATATAATATTTAAAGATATTCTTATAGCTAATATAATAATAAAGTTTTTTTTAAACGAATCTCGATTATTAGTTAGAAGCTTTAGAAGAATTCCCTCTAATTTTTCTTTTTTATTAAAGTTTTTAAAGCTATATAAGTCTCGAGATTATAAATATTAAGATCTTCCTCTTCTCTCTTATTATAGTTTTTATTATTATTATTCTTTTTATTAATTTTTTTTTTAAATTAATCTTTATAATCTTTTAATTATTTTCTTAATAATTATTATCTTAATAGTCTTCGCTATAATATCTATAAAAATAGAGAGATAATCTCTTAAATCGATATTTATTTATTTTAATTTTAGATATTTCTAATAATTACTTAAATTTAATATTTAAATTAATTTTAAATTTAGACTTCATAATTTAAACTAACTCTTTTATTATTAAATTTTTAAAAAATCATTAAATTCTAATTAGTATTAAAATTATTAATAAATTAAACTTTTAGCGAAATTAATTTATCTTATAAACGCGCTTTATCGCTATCTTATTATTATAAATTTATCTATTAAAATTCTTAATTATATCTCTCTTTTTATATATAAATATAATAAAAACTAAATTTATATTTAATCTCTATTAGAGATATCTAATAATTATATTTTTATTAATAACTTCGAGATTATATAGATAATTAATTTTTCTTATTAAGTATTAATTTAATATAATAAGAGAATTATCGAATTAAAACTTTATCTTTTTCGTTTTTTTTAGAGATTTAAAATAATTTAATTAATATTTTTAATAAAGCTTATCTTTCTATATTATTAGACTATAATTTATCTTCTAGCGAACTTTTATAAAAAGATTATTATATTATTCTAAAATATCTTTTTTAGATATATTAAGAATATTTAAAGAATAAAAGTATTATCTTTTAACTTCGCGATATATTAAAAATAACGAATAAAGAAAATCGCGAAGTATTTTTAAGAATTAAATATTATAATATTTCTTAAGCGAAGCTTTAAAGCTTTTTATTAGTTTAAAGATTTCTAATAGTTTAAATACTTATATAATTAAAAATTATTTTAAAAAATTTTATATTCTCGAGAGAGGCGATTATTTTAAATATATAGATAATTATATTTTTAAAATAAATAATTATTTTAATTCTAATAGCGATTTAAAATTAATTTTAAATAATAATTTTATCTAGAAATAATTTTAAATTTAAGATTAAGATTCTAGCTTCGACGAAGCTTTATATCTTATTAAATAACTCTTATTTATAAATAAATTAACTTATTCTTAATTATCGAGTAATTAAACTTCTTCGATTATCGATAAAATTCTTAAATAAATCTTTAAAATTTCGAATTTTAACGAATTTTTAAAAGAAGATTTAAATAAATTTCTAGATTTTTTAATTTTATATTCTAGCGAGATAGAAAGATAATAATTTAAAAAGTTAATTAATATTAAGATAAGAAATTAGTAGCTAGAGAATCTATCTAATTTATAATTTTTTTTAAATATATATCTAGCTAAATTTTTTTAATTTTTTAATTATATAAATCTAAGCGCTTTATCTTTTAATCTTAACGATTTTTAATAGTTTTTATCTTTTGAACGCGAAGTATTAAAGTATATATTCTATCGAAGAGAATTAATACTTATAAAGATAATCTTAAATATCGCTATAGAAAGTTTTAGAGTTAAAAATAATTATTTAATATTAATAATAAATAATAATTAATAAATTTATTTATTTATAAGTTTAAAAGATAGATTAAGAGTATCTAATTCTTTTAATTCTTCTTTTATTATATTAAGTTAAATCTAAAAATCTTCTTAGTTATTTAATATATACTAAATTAATTCTTAATTTAAAAATTATTAATCGACTTTAAATTAATAAAACTTTTTTTAATTTTTAATAGAAGTCGATAAATAATTTAGATAATATTTATATTAATATTAATTAAAGATTTATATAAAAGAAAGATTTATAGCCTAGCTTCTTTTAAATTAATCTATTAATAATTATTAAAATAATTATATAATCTTATTAATAAATATTTTTAAAGTATTATAAATTTCTTAAATTTCTTTAATTCTCGATTAACTCTTTAACTTAATTAGTTATATATTTTATAATATCTAATTATATTATTAAACGTTTTTTTATAATTCTAGAAAATTCGATAAATATAAAATCGTTAGGATTTATATTAAGACGATTTTTAGAGTTTAAGAAAATTATTTCTTTTAACTAAAGTTATTTATTTTATTCGACTATTTAGCTAAGATAGCCGCCTTAACGAAGATATCCCATCTAAAAATCTATAGGGACTTAAACTCGTAAATCACTCTTATCTAAGTATATATAGAGTATTACGCGAAGGTCTTTATAGAGAAAAACTATATTAAGTAACTCTATTAAATTAACGCTAAATAAAATAAATTAGAGATAAAAGAGAAGATAAATAAAATAAAGAGAAACTATCTAAATAGTAAATTTAGATTTATTAATTTATTCTAATCGCTAATATCGCTAATATTTATATTCTAATTCTTTATAATATTATTTAACTTCTTAATTATTTCTACTATTCTTTATTTAATTTAACTTATTATTATAAAAGAGTAAGATATTATATAAATAAGATCTTTATAAATCTTTATTTAATTAAGAAACTCGTCTTAAAGATTCTTAAATATTTATATATTATACTTTTTAATTTAATATCTCTTATAAAGATATAAAACTCGATTTATAAAGATTTATTTTTAAATTAAAATTTAATAATAATTTTAGATAATATCTAAGAACTAGTATATAACTAAGTTATTAAAACTATATAATAAATAATATTTTTATAAAGATTAAATAATAATCTAATAGAGGATATTCTATTATCTTTTATTAATATTTTTTAGATTAAGACTAAGTACTATAAAAGCGATTATCTTATTAATAATTTTTATCTTAAATATCGAATTAAGAGTTAATCGATTTAAAATAATAAAAAACTCTTCTTATATCGCTTTTAATACTATATACTTAATTTATATATAAAATAAAAATTAATTAATACTATAAATAGAATATAGCTATTATTATATTAATATTTAAATAAAATTAGTCTTTAATTAAATCTTCTTATAAAGTAATCGTTAAAGAAGATTTCTTATATATGATATTTTAAACTTATTATAAATTATAATTTATATTTTATTTATTAAGACTCTTAATCTATAGCGATATTAATAGATAAGAATAAGACCTTTAATTCTATCGCTAAAATTAATAGCTTTTAATCTCTTATCTAAGATTATAAGATATATTTATTAAAAGCTAATCTTTAATAAAGAAATAAGATAATTATTAATCTCTATAAAGTATTTTTATTAAAGTATATCTAATTTTTATATATATAAAGATAAGAGTAATAAGCGCTAATTTAATAGAATAATATTAAAAATTAATTTATTAATAATATAGTCGATCTAAAAAGAGTATTTATTATATATTATTTTAATTAAGATTATTAGAACCGCGTATATTAAGTTTTATATATCTTTTAAGACTCTAATATTCTTATTTTATAAAGCTTACTATATCTTAAAATTAAACTTTTTTATATTCTCTAAATCGATTTTCTTTAATAATAAATAATAAAATATTAGCGTTACTAGTAGTTTCGTAGTAATTAAAGAAAGTTTAACTTAAAAAATTTATATAAATATCTTTTTTTATCGCTATTAGATAATTTATATTAATTTTAAAATATAATTAAATTAATTAAAGAATTAAGTTATTTAAAAATTAATAAATATTAAAATATATAAAAGACTTTAAATATATAACGCTAGAATATTTTTAATTAGAATAATTTATATTAATTTAAAAGAGTTAATTACTCTATTAATTATAATTATAACGCTCTTATTAATAATAACTTATAGATTAATTATTTTAACTTTATCTTCTTTTATCTAATAATAAATATAGAAATTATAAATAATATCTTAAATTTTATTATTTTATATTAACTTATAATACTTCTTTTCTAACTTATTATATATCGCTAAAAATATATATAAAAATTATAAAATAAATTTAGAAAGAGATATTATAAAGATAATTTTAATTATTACTCTACTTTTAAAGAATAAATAAAATTATAATTAGTTTTATATTAATTTCTTAGTCTTTTATAGAATTTTAATTTAAAAATTATTTAACTAATAATTAATATCTATCTTAATTAATATTTCTAGATATTTATAAAGATTATTAAAGAAAATTTTCTTTATATTAATAATATAAATATAAATAATATTTTCTATATATAGTATATATAACTTATTTTAATTAATTCTCGCGTTAATTATAATATAATAAACCTTTAAAATTATTATTATAATATCTATCTTTTTTTAAAATTATATAATAATTATAATATTATTAATATATATTATTATCTTTAATATTCTATTTTTTATTTATATTTTTAAGATTTAAGAGTTATAAATGATATATTAGATTAGATCTTTAATTATAATTACAAATAGAGAGTAGCTTAAAGAATTTCTTTATCTTATATTATTTTATATTATAATTATTTCTTTAATATAATTATTAATATAAATCTTAATCTTAGCTTCTTTATAGATAAGCTATATCTAAATAATAAATTTCTTAAATATATTTAATTCTTTTAAAATCGCTAGAAGAAATTTATAATTAATTTAATTATATACTTTTTTCTAATTAAGAAAAAGAATAGCGATTTTCTTTTACTTTTATAATAATTTCTTAATAAGTTTATACTTAGTTATTAAATACTAAATTATTTTAATATTATTATCTATTAGTCTCTTCGATAAAAAGATTAATTATTATTCGCTAATTATCTTATCTAAAGCCTTTATTAAATATTATATTAAAATATTTATAAAGATTTTATAATTTATATTTATAATAAATAGAGAGCGATAATTCTTAATATTAATTTATTTATCTTTATTTTTAAAAAGAATAATAAGAATCTTATTTATTTAATACTTTAAGAGTTTTTATTTTTACTATATCTAATTATAAAAAAAGATTAATTATATAATAATAATTAGAATTTCTTTTTTTTTTTCTTCTCTTATTCTATAATAATCTTATAAAACTCGCTTAAAAGATTATCTTTATTTAGCGAGATTTTTAAGAATATTTAATAAATAGTAATTTATATCTCTTAAGCTTTAATAGAGCTTTTTATTTTAATAATATCTATCGAGCTTTATTTAATCTATTATATATTATAAAATTTTATTTTAAGCGCTTTTATCTAAGAATTTTATATTATAAAGATTTTAATAATAATTTATTACTACTCTAAGAATATCTTTTAAATCTATATATATCTCTTTTTAATTATTCTTTAGAGTCTTAATAAAGCTATAATTTATATATCTAGCTTTTATAAAAAATTATTTTATTAACTTTTTATTAAGAATAAGATATTTAATTATAATATTATAGAAATAGAATTAATTATATATATCTATAAGCTATTTCTTACGCGTTTTAATAATTACTATTTTTTTCTCTAATTCGAAATTTAATAATTTAAGATATCTTTTCTTTTATAGTTATAGACGATTACGCTATAGATTATACTTAATTTTCTAATTCGCCCTATAATTATTCTTTACGATATATTTTATAAATTATATTATTAATATCTTATAATTCATTTATTCTTTTATTAAATTTTCCTTTAAAAGTATTTATAATATCTTTAAATATAAGACTTATATCTAATTTCTTTATAGAAATAAAAATAATAATTTTTATCGCTTAAATTTTTAAATAGTTATAAAGATTATTTTTATTATAATTATTATAGTTTTATAATTAATAAATAATTTATTAAACGCTATCTTCTAACCCTTTAACTCTTCTATTTAATTATCTTAAATATAAATTTAATTAATTCTAAAGATTAAAATTCTATCGTTTAAGAAGTATATAAAGACTCTAAAGTTCGAGTTTTAAATTCTTTAATCGTTTATTAGATAATATACTTTATCTTTTTTAAGCTTTAATAATAATTCGAATAGCGCTTATAGCTATAAGAAAGGTAAAGGAATTATAAAGATTTTATTTATAGCGATTAGCGTAAAATTTTAATCTCTTTCTATTATATTATAAAGTATTTATAGCGATATTTATTTAAGTATTTTTATATTTACTTTTAGTTATAATAGTCTTATAATTTCTTTAATTAAGGCGTATATCGACGTTATTATAAATATATATTCTTTATATTTAATTCTATAAACTAAAATTCTTTTATTATTCTCTTTATAAAGAATATAATTTAAGTTTTTATCTCTTTATTATTTTATAAATTTAGTATTTATAATAATAGCGATTTTATTCTTTTTAACTCGATAAATTATAATAACTATTTATAAAAATAATCTTTTATAATATTTTATAATTTTATTAAATAGATTTATCTCTTAAAGTAGTAGAATATTAATTTTATAACTCTATATTATATTATATATTTTTCTAAAATAATCTAAATTTAAAATTAAATAAATATTAAGTAAAATTATTTATATTTTATATATAGCTATAATTATAATATAATAAATCTATTCTTTATAAAAAAGAACTTTATAATATTTATAGATTTTAATATCTATAATTCCTCGCATTTAATTATTAAATATATTTTTCTATAAATATTATATATTTTAATTAAATTTATTAATTTAAATCTAATATTAAACGCTTTATTATATTTTAACTTCTAATTATCTTAATTATAAACTTAAAGCTATATATTTTAAAACTTTTTTTAAAAATAATTATAATCTTATTACTTATAACGCCTTTAAACTTCTAATATATTAATTAAAATTTTAGATTTTTAAAGTTTTTTATCTCTACTATCTATATAGCTAGAAGATAAAAATCTATAGCATTTAATAAACTCTTATTTATTATATATATTTAAGATCTCTTTATATAATATTTAATAATATTTATAATTAAGATATTAATATAAAAGCTTTAATTTTTAATTTCTTTAATAATTATAAAAGAGTAATAATATATTATTTAGTCTTTAACGTTATAAAATTCTATAAATATTATATTTTTAAGCTTTATAATTTTCTTTAATTTCTTTATAATTTATTTTAGAATTAATTTATTCTACTTTTCTTATAATTCGAATAATATTTTTAAATAAAGTTATCTATTATCTTTAAAGACCGATATCGCTAAAGCGATAATATCTCTCTCTTTCTTACTATATCGAATAAATATTATCTTACTCTCTTATATTAATATATATAGAAGTTTTAATCTAGATCTAAACTTCGATTTAATATAACTCGATAAAACTACTTCTTTTAATATCTCGCTTTTTATTATTAAAGATAAGATATAAATCGAATTTATCTTCTATAGCTAAGTCTTTTTTATCTTCTTCTTTATTAATAATTAAAAGAAATTAAGAATATTAACTCGATTTTATTTAAAGATTAATATTTTAAATAATAAAAATAGGGGGGTTATTTCTCTTATTAATCTATCGTAATTTTATAATTAATAATTTTATTTATAGAATTTATAGAATTAAGAAAAATCTTCTTCTCTTAGTCTTAACTCCTCTATTATCTTTTATCTCTTTTTATATTATTTATTCTTCTTAACTCTCTTTCGCTCTCTTCTTTTCTTCTTCTTTAATATATATTAATTAATATTCTCTTTTTTAATAATTTACTTCTTTAAAGAATTTAGATTAAAATATTTTTTATATTAAGAGAGAGAAGATTAATAGAACTTAATAGATATTAAATCTACTTTATTATTAGATTATAGCTTATTTAAAAATAAACTACGCTTTAATAATATACTATTCTCTTATATTACTTCGTTATTTAGCTAATTCTTAATAAATTATTTATTAATAATTTTAAATTATTAATTTAGAGAAGACTCTTTTATAATAATTTTAGTAGAGTTAGATATTAATATTATAGCGTTATATTAATAATTAATATAATATATTAATTATCTATATTATATTTTAATTTAGATTTTTTAAAATATATCTTTTAATAAGACTCTTAATTTTTAGATTTTAATTATTACTTCTTTTAACTACTTCGATCTAATAAAAAAGTTTTTTATATCGCGATATATATATATCTTAAAGAATAATATAGTAATAGCGAGATATTAAATAAAGTAGTTTATTAGAATAATAAAAAGACTTCGTCTATTATATAGTTTTTTTTAAGTATTTAATAGAGATATAAAGATATTTTATTAGAAAATAGTTAAGAGTCTATAGCTGAATTTCTTAGGTATTAAGCTCTTAGAGTTATTACGTTAAGATATTATATATAAACTTAAGTACTATTAGCTAGACGCCGCTACTAGCGCTTCTAGAACGTGTTATCATCGCCGCCCTTTTTTTTTTTTTTAAATTTTTTTTTTTTTTATTTTTTTTTTTTTTTTTTTTTTTTTTTTTTTTTTTTTTTTTTTTTTTTTTTTTTTTTTTTTTTTTGAAGGGGGTTTTTTTTTTTTTTTTTTTTTTTTTTTTTTTTTTTTTTTTTTTTTAAATTTTTTTTTTTTTTTTTTTTTTTTTTTTTTTTTTTAAATTTTCCCTTTTTTTTTTTGGTTTATACTTAGTAGAAGCTAAGAATACGGCTTGATATGGCTTAATATTAAGATGTATTTAGGCAATCAGTTTCTATAAAAGAAGAATCATCTTTTTATTACTTAAGAAACGTCTTTTTTAGAAAGATTTCTAAGAATCGTACGTTATTATAATAGTAGTAGTAATATCTATATAGTAGTAGCTATTATATAATAACTTACTACTAGAAACTAATAGAGTTCTCCACTAATATTAGTAAAAGTCGAGGATCCTTATACTTTCTAAAGTAAAGAATTCTTATACTTTTTTAAATATAAAAATAAAGAATCTTCGTACTTCTTTATCTTTCGCTTCTATATATTTATTAAGCTAGCTTTCTATAATATAGTTATTTAGACTTAATTACTATAAGATTTTATTATCTTCGATTATTAAGTAAGCTCTCTTATTAATAGAATTACTTAAAAGATTATTTAATACTTTATTAAGAATATCTTTAGATTTATTAAATTAATATTATTATTATCGAGAGATTAATAAATACGATCTCGTTTTTCTTTATTTAATTCTCTTTTTTAATAAACTTAATTAGAAGATTAAGCTATCGACCGTATTATTCTAAAAATAATACTTTATTTCTTTTAAGAATCTATAACTTAGGAATATCGTTTTTTCGATTTTCTATCTATTAATAATACTTTAGAAGTAGAAAGATATACTTCTTTAAAGTAAGTAGATATCTTATTTATTAGATCTCTAAATAGTAATTCTTAACTTACTACTAAGTTCGGCAATTTATAATATTATTTATTAAAAACCTTAAATATCTCTATTAATGAGATTATTCGCTATCGTAATAATAGTAAAATAGTAGATAAAGAATTTTAAGTAAACTCTTAAGTTATTAATATAGAAATAATTATTATTAGTGTCATTAATCGCTATATAAGAAATTATTTAAATTCAAGATCTTCTAACTTATTAGATTTACTAGAAAATCTAGAAAATCTAGAAATATTAGAATAGGATATTATTAATAAAAATAATAAATTCTATTTTTTTAATAGCGATATTAGATTTTTCGATTTTTTCTATAATAGTAAATCTTCTAATATAATAATAAATATAGAGTATATTAAGAAAGAAATCTATTTTTAAGATATTATTATCTTTATTAATAAAATTAAGAATATTATAAAATTAAGAGTATAGAGCTACTACGAAATAATCTATAAATCTATCTTTAAAGTAAAGTATTTAAGTAATATATATATTAGTTTATTAATAATAAGAAGTATCTACTAACTTATAATAATAATATTAAAAAATAAAGTACTACTTTATTTGAGAGATTTAAGTTTATTAAAATATCGAGAATAGCTACTATTATTAAGAAATAATATATATTTAATAATATTATAAGATATCGTAAGTTATATAAATATACTATAACTATTATTAAAGTTATTAAAATAATAAAATTCGATAATAAATATAATTAGCTTAATATTATTTAAAATAATTTTAATATCGAGTTCTAGTCTAATATAGATCTATTTACTATTTAAATTACGCTAAATTAATTTCTTATAATAATAGATATAAGAAAGAATTAATAATAGATAAAGACTTTAAGAATAATGAAGCTTAGTTTAAGTAATACTTCTTATATACTAAATCTATCTTATAAAGATAATCTTAATTAATATAATTAAGTAAGAGGTATATCTAATCGATCTACGAACTCTAATTTTTAGAATTTCGATCGACTATAGTAGTAATCTTCAGCTTTCTCTAATTAATAGAATTATTAAATTTATAATTAATCTTAAAATCGTTAATTAGCTTATTAAAGTAATGATCTTACTTATTAAAGCTATTCTTAAAGAGACGTATAATAAGTACTATTAGCTTTATTAATATAGCGTTAGATTATTATTAGTCTAAATTAATATTAATAGTAAAACGCGTATAATTCTCGCTAATCTTTTTAGTCTAGTTATATCTTATATTAATTTAAAGAAATCTATTAGATTATTATTATTTAATCTTTCTAATTATAAGAGTAGCGAGTTTATTAAATTCTAATTAATAAAATAAAGAGATTTAATAATTCTTAATAGAATCTAAGTTACTCGAAGAATTCTAATAGCTTTTATAACGACTATAATAAGAAGAATATTAAGAAGTAAAAAAACGATTACTTTAGCTTTTACGAATCTTATAGAAGTATAAAATCGAAAGTTAACTTTATCGACTCGCCGCTATTAGAATACTCTTATTAGCGATACTATAAGAAGTTTAAATTTAGAAATAAGCTATTTTAGATAGTAATACTAAAATTATAAGAATCTCGAGAATTTTAAGAATTTTAAATATACTATTAAAGTAGATACTTATATTATTAAGACGAATTTTATATTAAAAATTATTAAGTTTACTATTATAGTATCGCTAGAATATAAATAAGAAATCGCTTTTTATAGTTTCTAGTATATTAAAATAGATACTCGCCTAAATTTAGATTCTTTTAATATGAAAGTTTATCTAAATCTTAGATACTCGATTACTCTTGAAGATCGAGCTTTACTAGCTTTCTTATCTAACTTCGAGAAATAAATTTAAAAATAAATATTTTTTATATCGATCTAAGGCTACGGTAATAGAATCATTAATATTATAAAATATATTCTTATAAATTTATATTTTTTAAAAAATCTAGAAAGTATAGAAGAAGCTACTCTTATTAAGATATAGATAAAAATTTATTTTATAAATAATCTTAAGATTAATATATTAATTAAAATAAATATTTTTATATTATATAAGTTTCTATTAGATTATAAATTATAGTTTACTATTATAGATAATTATTAAGATTTCTACTTATTCTACGATAAAGTCTTATTTTTAAATTAAACGAGTTATAAAAGTAAAGTCTATATTTATATTATTATTTAATTTTATAATAAATATCTTAATTAAATATTATAATACGCTCTCTAATAATTATAATTATCTATTTAAATTTAAATTCTTAACTTTCCTCGAAAGAGAAAGTAATATTTTTATTTACGTTATAGATTCTACTATAACTTTTATATAAATAAGAAATTCTATAAAAGTATTAATTATATTTTCTAGAAATATAAGATTAAATATTATAGTAGAGTATATTATAAATAAATATTATTAAGATTTTTATAAATTAATAAACTTAATAGCTTATAGATAGCGTACTTTGGATTAATTAAAAATATTTATTATTATCGCTATTATAAATAATTCTATTAATATAAATTCTATTATTACGATAGATCTTAATTTTAAATATATATTTTTAAATAACGTAATTATCTATAGTAAGAATAAGGCTTATTATACTTTTAGCTCTATTATAATAGAATTTAAAGATATCTTTATAGATTTAGAAAGTATTATAGATATTTCTAAAGAATAATAAATATTAATTTTATTAAAGCTAAACGCTAAAGTAAAGTTATTAAAGATCTATTTTTTTAATTATAAAGATTAAGAAGTAGTTAATATTACTTTCGATAAGCTATAATAGTAAAAAAAGTTTCGTTTCTCTACGTAGTCTACTTCTTATAATTAATTTTATTTTATAATTTAATAAAATATATTATAAGATTATAAGAAAAGAGTTATTATTAATATTTGAGAATTTAATATTATAATAGAGAATAATAGCTATTTATTATTTTTATAATTAGATATTATTATTTTAATAGTAGAATATACTTATATTTCTATTATAAACGAAGTTATATAATTTTATTAATTTAATATAAAGCTTTCTAATAGATATAAATTTACTATTATTAGCTATCGCGGTTAAGAAGAATTTAATATAATATTTATAGAGTATAAGAGATCTTTATTATATATATAATATTAGATGAATACCTTACTACGTCTACTTTATACTTTTATATATATTTTTATAAATAATATTATTATCTTTAATAGAATCTTTTAAAAATATAAATCTTATATTTAATAGCTTTTTTAATTATTATAAGAGAAATATACTTCTCTAATATTAATAAAATTCTTTCTAAAAAAATTATTTATAATACTATTAGAATAATATATTAATTTTCTTAATATATTTATAGTAGAGAAAAAGATTAAAATAATTACTACGCTTTAATTTTTATTAAATCTTTATAATTTAAAGATCTTTCTTAACTTAATAGAATAACTAAGAAACTCGATTTTTTATTATATATAGCGTACTTAGTTATTATAGAAATGAAAGATTTCTCTTATCTAAGTAATAATAATTAAGTCTACTATTTCTTTAGATTAATTCAAAGCTACTTCTAAAAAGTAACTTATTAAATTTATATATAAGCGAACTTCTATATAGCTACGCTACGAATTAACTTAAAAAGAAATTTCTATCTTCTAGAATTTATAGAATACTTTTCGCTCGCTCTTCTTTCTAATATACTTTAATTAAAAATAAAAGTAATATATCGATATCGATAGTTTTAAAATATAGGAATTCGCTACTATAATTTATTATATACGAAAAAAAAAAAAAGTCTTCGCTTTTACTAGAGAAGATATATAAGTTATAATATTTCTAAGTAAATTAATTAATATTATAAAATATAATTATTAATTTATAAAGTTTAAGATTACTATTATAATTTAAGTAATTTATAAAATTAAATATTTAATTAAGATATTAAGAGGATTATTAATAGTAATTTATATTAATTACTTTATTATAATTTAAATCGCTCGATAAACTACGCTTTTCACGTTATTTATTAATAAATTAAATCTTTAGCTAATTTATACTTCTTAATATTTATTAAGATTTAATCTTACTATATATTATAAGACTAGTAAAATAAATATTATCTCTAACGTATTATTTAGACTTTAAGTAGATATAAATTTCGAAGAAAAGTAAGTAGTTCTAGAAAGTCTTTATAAGAGTATTTTAGAATTAAATAAATAAATAATATCGCTTAAAGAAATCTTAGTCTATTATATAATCTTAATAGAAATAAATAATAATTTTAAAAAACGCCTTATTAAGATATATAATAAGAATTCTTAATAAATTAAGAGTTTTAACTAACTTAAGTAGCCTAAGCCTAATCTTTTAAAAAAACTTTATTTTTAAAAATATAATAATCTTATTTATAATATTATACTTAATTATATTAATAAGTAATAGCTTTATATTTCTAAGTTTATATAATAAGAAGTTTTTTAGCTAATATATAATTAGAATTTCTATATTAGTTTTTATATTACTTATACTAAGATCTCGCTATTAATCTATATTAAAAGCTTATTAAAATATCTTTAAACTTATCTAAAGTATTACTCTAAATATTAACTTAATTAAATTAAATAATATCTTACTTATAGCGAGCTTAATTTAATTTTTATATTATTAATTTTATTCTATATTATAATAATAAATTTTATTATTATACTTTCTTTCTAAAAAGATAAAAATATACTTTTTATTATAACTTATAAATTCTTTAAAAGAAAACTTCTTATATTAGAATTTAATAAATAGATTATTACTAATTAGATAAATATTTTACTTATTACTCTAATATCTTATAATTAAGATATTTTTATTATTATTATTAGCGACCGTAATACTAAGTTTATAAGTATCTTCTAAAAAACTATTTTTAAGAAGCTTAAAACTATTATAGTAACTTTAACTACTTATTATTTTTAAATAGATAAATAATTAGAAAGAATAAATTAGATTATCGAGATTATTTTATAATTTTATCTTATTATTAATATAAATAATTAATTAAACGTACTTTTATTTCTTTAAATATATCTTAATAACTTAATTATATTAACGAGATTTATATTAAATAAAATCGTCTATAGATTTCGAGTAAGAAATACTTTAAAATTACTTATAGACTTATCGCTAGAGAATCTTAATTAACTATATTTTATTAAATAAGAGAAAACTAATAATACTATTACTTTCGCTAATACTATAATAAAAACTCGCTATAATAATAATTATAAAGTTATTAATCTTCGCGAGAGATTATTAATTTATTTAAGGCTATATTATAGCTACTCTATTTCTAATATTAATCTTAAACTTTTTAATTAGAAAATTAAATTATTTAAGATATTAAAGAAAGTCGAAAATCTTACTTATTAATTAGATCTTTCGAGTATTATATATATTTATTTTATAATATCTATAATTTAATTAAAGCCTATATTAGACTAAACTAAAGATTTTTATTATAGAAAATTATATTTATTATAATTAGTAAAGAAAGAAGAAGAATAGATAAACTTAAATCTTACTACTAATTTTCTACTATTCGAAATCAAGAAATTAAGTAATAGACGGGAAATTAAAAGAAATATTAAGTACTTAATATATTAAAAGAATAGTAATAAGAAGTATAATGTTTAATATCTACTATATATCTTCTTAAAAGCAAAGAATCTTATAGTAGAATATAACGCCCGAATTTCTACTAATTCTATAAGAAATTATCGAGAAAAGAAAGCTATAAAAGTACTGGCTAAGAAATCTTCTAAAGTTAACGCTATCGGGAATTAAGCTACTACTACTAGAAAACCAGACTATTCTTAAAAGACTTTCCTACTATCAATTTAAACGATCTTCGTAAATCCACCTTTACTTATATCATCGCCCGCCTCGCTATTAAATCCTTCTGCTACCCGCCGTAGCGTACGACTTCTTACTCAGTAAAATATCTTTCGAGAAAGATTATTCTTGCTAAAAAGAGGTTTCTTTGCTTAAAATCCTTATCTGACTTCTCTAAAGAAATGACCTTCTTTGCTATAACTTTCTTTGCTTTACTACGAGATTTATTCTTACTTAAAGTAATTAATTACTTATAGCGAGAACGCTACCTTTCTTTCTTTTATTAATATATATTATAGATTATATTTAATAGAAGCTAAGAATACGACTTAATATAATTTAATATTAAGATATATTTAGATAACTAGTTTTTATAGAAGAAAAATTATCTTTTTACCACCTAAGTGCGCCGATATCGCATATACTATATTAAGGTCCCTTTCAGAGTCTAGTTTTAATAACATGTCTTATATGCCTAAGAGCTTGGCGAATATAGATCTACTTCATATACCCCGAAGTTTTAGTATTTCTTAGAGATTAGTTCTACTATCAAATATCACTATTAAATTCTATAACGATATTACATTTTTTAGTCTTAGTCTATATCTACTAGCTAACTACTAGTAAACTACGCCCTTATAGTTCTAATCCTCTCTACCTTTTAAAGGAAAAGGTTTATTATTATTACAATGTCGAGTTTACCTCTAAATCGTATAGTGGAAAACAAAGGTAATATCGAGAGTCACTATAGCGCCGATAATAAGTTCGAGAATTTTTTATTAGTAGAAGATCTTACTATAGAAGAACATCTTATAGTCGCTAGAGTCAAAAATCGTCGTCTAAAATAAAAAAAAAAAAGTTGTTTTAATTAAAGATTCCCGTTTGGGGTTTTTTTTTTTTTTTTTTTTTTTTTTTTGAAAGCGAAGATCTACCTACACCTATTTCTTTTTTGTCTCTAAAAAATATAATAAAAAGGGGGAAAACTTTTCTTTAAAAAAAAATATATTTATAAAAGGATTAGTGAGAGAGAGTATTTTTGCTAGTTCCGCGAAGTCGAAATTAAGTTTCTTATAAGTTCTAAGTATTTTACTATCAACTAATCAAGGATTATTTATTATATATAATTCTTAGAAGGCGATTTTAATATCTAATAATATGAATACTATTAAACCTATGGCCTGGGGGGTATAACTTTCGAATTTTTTAAGTAGTTTCTACTTGATTTAGTAGCGAATCTAGTAAATCGCTATCTTTTCGCCTACGAAAAGTGAGAGGAGACTAAATAACGCTTTAATTAGAAGGTATCTATTTTCAAGATCTATTTAAAGGAGCTAGAGGTCTATATAACTTCATTTTCTAAGAAGTATCGAGCTAATTTCTTTTTGACTAAGCTTAGACTAGAGTTTAAGAATAAGATTCTAAGTACTAATAGTGTGCCGAAATAATGGAAAGAAATTCTTATTTAGACTATTATATAGGAAAAGATTTTAAAACGCGTACGCTCTAATAGCGATTCTTATTCGAAGTCTTTAAGGGGGTTCGCTAAGAATAAGCCTCTAAAGAATCGAATTTTAAAGCTTAAATTAGCTTTAAACGACGGCGCTTACGTAGCGCGTATTTAAGATAGTAATATAAAGCGTAAAGTCGAATCCTTTAACCCTAACTATAAGAAGAATAGTTATTTTTATTGTAAAAAATAGAGTTATTAAATATCTAAGTATTTAGACCTCGATAAATCGCCTATAGCCTATATCGATATAGTATTAGCAAAAAAAGATTAGGTCTTATAATTGTCTTAGAAGCGAGATAAGAACGATAATTAATAGAGATAATCTCTTCTATTCTTATAAAGGGGTAAATAAAGCTTTAGAGTAAACAAAGGTAACTCGTTACTCTACTCGACACTGGAGCGTATATTAATTTAATTTCACAAAAGTTCGTGGTCTAATAAGACTTAGAATTTTATAACGTTATCTTATTATAATCGAAAACGCTAAGCGATTAAAGTATATATTACTATAGCGCGTATTAGTTAAACTATTAATTAGTAAACAGCTAAGATTAGAGTAGAAAGTGTAGTACACTCTTCTATACTATTAATTAAAAAGGCTTTAATATCATATTAAATATACCCGGGCTAAGTCAATTACAAGTATTACTAGACTCAGCGACGGAGTAATAGCGATTTAAAGTCAACGCTAGCAAATTGTAGGTTGAAGAATCAACTAAATTTATTCGAATTATTGAATAGAAGTTAAATGTATTTATAATTATATACATCGCGGTAGCGCGAAGCGAAACTAGAAAACAGGCGTAGTTTAAAGCTCCCTCAGAAGTTATTAGAGTTTAACAACATTTTTTTCAACGAAAAAGTAGAGATCTTGTCTACGCTTAAGTAGAGAGATTATATCATTAAGATTAAGAGCGGTAAAAAGTCGTTATATAGCCCTTTATATAATCTATCTTAAACGAAGTTGGCGGAGCTACGACGCTATCTAGAGAACTCCCTTTAAAAAGATTGAATTCGCTATTCGACTTCCTCAGTCGAAGTATCGATCCTTTTTATTCTTAAAAAGAATAAGGGGCTTCGTCTTTACGTTGATTATCGAGACCTAAACGCGATAACTATTAAAAATCGACACCCGCTACCCCTAATTACTAAGACTCTAAACCGCTTATACAACGCTAAAGTCTTTATAAAGCTAAACCTTAAGGATATCTATCATCGAATCTGAATTAAAGAAAGCGATGAGTAGAAAATAGCGTTCCGTAGTCGCTACGACTACTTCGAATATTTAATTATATCTTTTAGACTCGCTAATATATCGATAACTTTTTAAGCGTATATTAATAGAGCCCTTACGAGTCTAATAAATATAACGTGCGTGATATATTTAAATAATATTCTAATTTATAATACTAATTTAGCGAAGCATTAGCGATACGTTAAGTAAGTACTTAAGCGTCTACGCCAGTTTCAACTATACACCAGTCTAAAGAAGTATTAATTCTATACCGAGCGGGTTAAATTTCTAAAGTTTATCATATCTACTAAAGATATCGTAATAAACTAAAAATATATCGCTATTATTAAGGAGTGACTAAAATTAAAAAGTCATCGAGATATATAAGTCTTTTTAAGCTTTACTAATTTTTATTAGCGATTTATCTATAATTATTCTAATATAATAATATTACTTATTAACTTACTTAAAGAAAGTAAGAATAATAAAAAATCTAGGTCGTTAGAGTGGATAGATGATACGGAGCTGGCGTTTTAATAGCTTTAAAGCACTTTCGCAACCGCGCTATTTCTATATCATTACGACTTAAATTTAAAGCTACATCTTAAGACCGACGCTTTTAACTTCGATATAAAAGCTATACTTTTATAATTAAATAAGAATAATTATTAACGATTAATAGTATTCTAATCTAGAAAAATAATTTCTACGAAGTAAAACTATAAGATTTATAATTAAGAGTTATTCGCTATTATAGCGTCTATAAAGTAATAATATCACTATCTAGAAGATAGTACATTTTATATTAAGATTCTAACGAATTATAATAATCTTAAAAGCTTTATAAAGTAGAAGAAACTAAACTTTAAATAAGCTCGTTAAGCGTTAAAGTTAGCTACTTATAACTTTAAGATTTTTTATTAAATAGATAAATTAAATTCTATTAATTCGCTATCGCGGCGCCCTAACTATAAAGAAACTTTATCGTTAAATATTAAACTTTTATTAATACTATAGAATAAGCTTATACTTTAAATTAGCGATAAGTAGTTATAAAGGAATAAAGAGATTATAGCGGCGATAGCGTTCATATTTCGTATTATCGGCGTCTAGATAATTATTTCTAGAAGAGAGTCTAAGGTTATTTAAGAGACTACTTATAACGTATTCTAAAGGCTAATAAAAATATTGATTTAAGACTTACAAGCCTATAATAATTAGATAAGCTCTTTTCGAACTAATGTTAATAAGTTAGCGATTAAGTATCGCGTACACAGCTAAGTATAGATCTTAGACTTCGAGGAACTATTAAGATATAATAGTTATCTCTATATTTCTAGAGATAAGGCTTTAAGAGAAGAGCTTATTAGTAAATATTATAATAATTCGTTATTAAAATACTTTAACGCTGTGAAGACGTATAAGCTACTTATCTATAAATATTATTAGAATGAAAGCCTAAAGTAAGTTATCGACTATATTAAGATATATAATATTTATTAGCAAATTAAAGCTTCGCGACATCGCTTATATAGCGAGTTAAGCTCGCTTCCCGTCATTATTAAGCTATAAAAGAAAATTTCTATAGACTTTATTATCGATTTATTAGCGAGTAAGTATAAGAGTATTATTTACGATACTATTCTGGTTATAGTAAATCGATTTATAAAAATAATAAGATATATTTCTATATCTATTACGATCGATACCGCTTAGCTAATAAAAGTATTTTATTTCAAAATAGTATATCGCTATAATATGCTAAACGGTATTATTAGTAATAGAGGCTCTATATTTATCAGTAGCTTCTAGTTCGTTATTTACTTTTATTCTAAAATTAAGCGACGCTTAAGTATTGTTTTTTACTCGTAAATTAACGGGTAGACTAAGCGGTAAAATTAGATGCTAAAATACTTCTTATATATATTCGCTAACGATAAGTAAAACGTTTAAGCGAAATAACTATTAATAGCAGAGTTCGCTTATATAAACAGTTGACATTCCTTTATCGAAATGATATCGTTCTTTCTAATATATAAATATTATTCTAAAATCCGTTAAGAGATTAAGAACGACTTTATTAAGGGGGAGATATCCGCTGTAAATAATAGAATAAAGAAGTTATAAGTATTAAGAAATAAGATAATAAAGCGCTTTCGCAGCGCGGTTACGGCTTAGTCTAAGTATTATAATAAAATATATTAGCCTTAAAGCTATAAGATAAGCAATTTAATAATACTAGCGACTAAGAATCTAAAGTAGAAATGTCTAAGCAAGAAGTTATTTTATAAATTCGTGAGATTATTTTAGATTATAGATAAGATAGGGGCGTAGACATATCACCTACTTCTACCCTCGACGTATAGAATTTATAATACCTTTTATATATCGTTACTTAAATCTTATTATTTTCGCGATTATGATAACGCAGCGAAAGCCTTTATATAGGCCCTCGATCTTATCGATAACGATAAGCTTTAAGAGATCGAAGAAATTATTAATAAGGTTAAGTATAAGAAAGGCGTCTAATATAAAGTTAAATAAACTAGTTAGGGCGAAGAGTATAATTAATAACTATTAGATAATAAACTTATTAATACTAGCGAGCTAACTTAAATCTATAAGTAGATAGATAGTAAACGAAAGCACTAAATAATAAATAATAAGTCTCTTATTATTAAAGAGCTTAATTAATTATATAAATTAACGGCGAGTAAGCGAAGATAACGAAATTAGATATAACTATCGACTAGATTAGATATATTTTTAGATAATACTTATACTATATACGCACTCCTCTATACTTACTATTATTAAGATATAAGTTAATAAAATAATTATATTATTTAACTATCTACTAAACTCTACTATGAAGAGAGTTTATTATATTAAGATACGTGCTATTAATATAGATATGTTTTTATCTAGAGCAGTTATTAAAGAACTACCTAAGAACCTCACATTAGCGCTATTACTAAAAAAGGTTGTTACTTAAGTATTCTTCGTTATCTCAGCATTAGATCTCGAGTTAAATCTATCGACTTAGTTTTTTAACGAGAAGATAGTTAAAGTATAGTCTTCGAGTTAATACTCATCAACGTTCGTTATATATCGACGAAGGCTCTTAAGCTCCTCCTTTAGTAACTTATTTATTCCCTTCAATTTCTTTATACGCTTATATGCCGCTACGAGCTAGCCTTAGAGATCTACAATTATAGTAAAGGCGGCCGAAGTTATCGTTATCGTATACCCCTATAACTTATATTACTAGATAATCTTCTTATCGAGTTTAGCTCGTCGACGAGATAGCTTTTAAGATTATCTAACGCGGCGATAGCGTTATATTAATTTTCTTATCTACGTCTAAAGATATAAGAGGATTTTAATATAGCGATTAATATCGCGCCTTTTGACCTTACAGTTATTATAAAAAGGAGACTTATCTCGAATATATAAATCGTTATCTCGATAAAAGTAAGTTCTATATAATAAATCAGACACTAGAACTTATTAGTAGATACGTATACAAAGCGATAGTGATAGAAATAGTTAAGGGTTAGTAGTCGCGCCTACAAAGCGACTATACACTTATTATTAAAGTTGTTATTATTGTTGAAAAAAGGTACTGTAAAATTGTCAGCCTACGTATCGACGCGATCGGTAATAGTAAGATACTTATAACAAAGAGAAGCAGACTACTAATATAATAAGATATACTACACTCACGTTAGTATTAATATCGACGTTGTAACGTCAAAGCAAGCACTTATAAGAGGGGCGTTAGAAGTTACGAAGAACAAAAATAAATAATCCAAAAGAGGTTTTTATATTTTTTATTATAGCGTTATTATTAGCGAATAGCACTTAGTAACGCAGATAGTAGCGACGCGATAATATTTTGCTATTATTTATTAGACCGCGTCGCCTAGCTATCGTTATTATTTCTACTATTATTAATTAACAATTAAGGACATTATCGCGAACGCGTCGCTCTATTAGTTATTTTCTTCGAATCCCTACAATAAAGGTTATTACTACGTTACTTCGCTATGAATGTAATACGCTATAGAAACAACGTTGTCTATAGGAAAACTCTTCTCCCTTCTTTTATCTATTGGGTTTTCGAGGTTTTATTATAAGTTTTTAAATCTAATATTATTCGCTATAGAGGCTATTAACTAGCGCTATAGAAATACCGATATTAAGCGCATCGACTTGCTATAGATTACTATTAATTAATATTATAAAAGCGATATTATTCTCGAAGGTAGTATTAATATTATTATATAATATATTAATCACGCGCCTACGGCGCGTAAGAGTTAGTTCTACCGCGTTATTAAAACGATATTATAAACTTAATAAATCGACTCTTTTCCCTTATTTCCCTACTAGAATTTAAAGATTTTTTAATAAACGTTTTATTTTTACTTAGGCGTCTAGAGACTAGGGCCTAGAAAGAAAGGCAATTATTAGGCTTAATATGTTATAGACCTTAACGCTAATTACGCTAAGGCGCCGATATCATATATACTACATTAGAGTCCCTTTTAGAATCTAGTTTTAATGACATGCTTTATATGTCTAGGGGCTTGGCGAATATAGGTCTACTTCGCATGTCTTGGAGTTTTAGTATTCTTTAGAGATTAGTTCTACTATCAAATATACTATTGAACCCTATAACGACACTATATCTTTTATAGTCTATATTCGCTAGCTAA